>NC_137031.1:352684-422275 GCF_032717465.1 Coenobita brevimanus
CAAGACCAAAAATCTTGTGAGAAATATCTGGGAGAGCTTTGGATGTCAAGAGGAGGAGGAGGAGGAGGAGGAGGAGGAGGGCGAACAGGCGGAGAAGGTAACAGGAGAGGTGAAAATGAAAAAGTAAAGTTGTAAAAGGAAAAGACAGATGGAAAAGGAGAAGAGGAGGAAGAATGAGGAAAAGAAACAGAAGAGTGAGAAGGAGGGAGAGAGAGAGAGAGAGAGAGAGAGAGAGAGAGAGAGAGAGAGAGGAAAAAATCTTGTGAGAAATACATGGGATAGCTTTGGATGTCAGTGAGGACAGGAGGAGGTAACTTAAGAGAAGGTGATTGGGAGGAGGAGGAGAGGGAGCAAGTAGAGAGGAAAGGACAAATTCTCTTCCCATCTACGACTCATAAAACAGATACCACAGTCATTCTTATCTATAACAAAATACTGTATTCTCCAGACCACCAATGGGTTTGAACTCTTGTTTGTTCTTTTGTACTCCTTTGTACTATGTTGTATTCGTCTCTCTCTCTCTCTCTCTCTCTCTCTCTCTCTCTCTCTCTCTCTCTCTCTCTCTCTCTCTCACGGACTCACAGGAAATGTCCAGCTGTGAACTGTCCAAGGGATGAATCGAGGTCCAGGGAGAGAGAGAGAGAGAGAGAGAGAGAGAGAGAGAGAGAGAGAGAGAGAGAGTATAGATAGACAGATAGATAGATATAGATATACTGTATATAGGTTCCGTATAAAATTAGGAGTGAATGAGAAGTACAAAAAAATTACAGAAACTAAGCAGAAGCGAAAGATAATAGGAAGACGAAAAACTAATAAAGAAATACCCATCACCCAATTTTAGGCTACTTAGTTCATACATTTAAGACGATTGACTCGTGTCTCTCGCCCCTGAGTCGCATTATCAGAGCAATAACTCCAACATTTTTTTGTTTTATATAAACTCTTCTTGGCTGCATCTAGTTAGCGCGTCCTAACCCACTAGACCACACGGCACCCATCTGCTTATATTGCTAAGGCTCCAAGTAGTAAATGGTTTTGAGGGAAATGAGAAAATGTTTGTCATTCATTGTAGAGTCACCTGAAGATAGCATTTCGAGTGAGTGGATGGTGGACATACTCAGATAATGAATTGGAAAGAAAAAGAGAGAGGGGGAATAGTGAAAGAAGGCAGGAGGAGGAGGAGGAGGAGGAGGAAGAGGAGGAGGAGAAAGGAGAAAAGAAGAAGAAGAAGAAGAAGAAGAAGAAGAACAACAACAACAACAACAACAACAACAACAACAACAGCAACAACAACAACAACAACAGCAACAACAACAACAAAACAAGAAGAGGCAGAAGTAAAACAAAATGACAAATATACAACAGAAAAACAAGAGCTGGATACCTGACCGAAAGGCAAAAAGAAAGAAAGAAAAGGAACAGGCAAAAATTTGTGATAATAAGGCATGGAAAAAGGGTGGGAGAGAGAAGGCAATGGCAGTGGTGAAAAAGAGAGAAAATAATAAAGAGCGAGAGAAAGTAAGAGAGAAAAGAGAGAGAAAAGGAGAAAGACGAGAACAGGAGTATGAAAGAGGGATGAACACAACAAGAGAGGAGAGAGATGAATGACAAAGGCAGGGGAGAGGAGAGGCGTAAAGGAAGACAGAAGAGAGGGGGTGATGGAAGAAAAAATTGTCTATCTATATCTACTGCTAGTCAGACGCCCTAAATCTCGAAAGGGGTGGCCACAAACAAATCGCCTCCATGTCATCATGACCTCCCCCATCAGGCTCCTCTTTCTTCAACTCATACCCCTTCATTCATATACCTCTCCATACCATCCCTCCATCTCATCCTAGGACTCAACCTTCCTCTCACTCACATACACTCAATCCTTCATTCTCTCCACACGGCCAAATCGTCTCAAAGTACTTCCAACAACAGAAGCATCAATATCACGACGCTCCATTACTTCCTCAAGGTAAGGGAAAAGGGGGATTAGTAAATGAAAGGAAATAATATAGAAGAGGAAGGAGAGTGAAAAAAGAGAAAGAATTATACAAACAAGAGGAAGAGGAAGAGGCGAGACGAGTGAATGAGAGGCCACAAAAGAGGAAGGAAAGAGGCATGACGAAAAAAGGAGAAAAACTGCAAAGAAAAGAGGAAGGAAAAGTAAATATTGACTCTCTCACGGTAAAGACAACTCTAGTATTCCCCTCCAGCTAACGCCAGACGATTTTACTCAACTAAAAGTCAGTGTAGGACCTTAAGAGTGTTAATACTGCCACCACCAACCCCCTCATTGTCGAAATAACTCTTGGACTCCCTAAAAAGTTCTCCTAAGCGATTTATTTTGCTTATTACACCTTCCCGTCCCCTTCTGTGTTACTTAAATAATTCAAATATCACCATACTCTGCATTAATTAAGTAAAAGATGATAACAGCCAGCCATACCTAAAAATAAATCGGTATGGAAGAGGTGTTAGGGAGCTTTCTTAATCCCCGAGAATACAAGCCTCGTACTCTCATTAACCTAACTTACAGACGATTTAATTCAGCTGAGTGAGTCATAGGAGCCTGAGTGATAAGTAAAGAGAATTATATGAGAGGGAAAAAAGACAGGAAGAGAGTAATGCTGGGAAACTGAAAGAAGAGAAAGATACAAAAAGGCATGGAATAGAAAAAGAGGAGAGGAAAAGAGAGGCAGCTCATGAAAGGATGTGTGTGTGTGTGTGTGTGTGTGTGTGTGTGTGTGTGTGTGTGTGTGTGTGTGTGTGTGTGTGTGTGTGTGTGTGTGTGTAAGAAAATAACTCAAACCAATTTTATGGATTTTAACCAGCCTTGGTGGAATGGCTGAAGGTCAACCAGTGAGCTAACCTACCAGTATTGTTTGTTGATAAGATTAGCTTCAAGGTCAAGGTCACAGGGCTAGGCCAAAGTCTGACCTAACAGAGTCATTTTAAAGTTTTTATCCAGCTTAGACTTCGTCTGGGGGAAAGATTGACGGTTAGGCAAAATAATTCATTTTAAGAAGAGACAAAGGCCAAGGTCACAAAACAAGACCAAAGTTTGGCCCAGGTGTGAGTGTGTAACTGAATAACTACAGCAGCTTCGATCTGATATGGACCAACTTGGTGGACAGGTTGAGGATCAGAGAGGGCGCTGATCTATTGTTACTGAGAAGAATAAGTCAAAGCCCTAGGTCACATGGCAAGGTCAACGTGGTTTTTAGCTGATCTGCACCAAAATTTGTGAAGTGTTTCCAGTCAACGTATAGATAAAGCGATTTGATTCTGAGAACAGCCAAAGGTCAAGATCACCGAGATAACTTAAGGATAAAATGGTTCCCGAGCCAAATCGATTCAAACACTTCTGATCTCATGTCAACCAAACTTGGTGGAAGAGTTGAAGATCAGGCACGAATGAAGCAACCCATTTTGAGAGCAATCAGCCGAAGGTCAGGGTCAGAGGGCGACGTCAAATAATCGGTAATAAAACCAGATGGTGGGTTAGGATGTTGCAGTCTCTGAAAACCGCTTCCTATTTGTGTTTACAGACAGACAGACAGACAGACAGACAGACTACATACACACATACATACATATATATACATAAACATACATACTGCACACGCACATACATACATACTACAAACATACATAAACACATACATACCCACAAAACGTAAACACGTTAATATATATATGTACACGTATATAAGGAGGAAGTAAGAGAAGAAACAAGAGACAGAAATAGCGAAAGGAAAAAGGAAAATGGGGAAGGGAAAAACGCCGTCGGGATGAGGAAATAAAAGACCAGATGTGACAAAGAAAGAATGAGAGACAGGAAGAGACAATTAAGGGAGAAAGAAAGAGGCGGGAAGAGGAGGAGGGATATATTAAGAATCCGAGAATCATGAGAAGGATATCGGTGAGAGAGAGGGAGGGGGGACACACACACACACACACACACACACACACACACACACACACACACACACACACACACAGGGGGGAGGGAGCGAGAGGTAAAAAAATAGAAAAGGACGTAAAGAGAGAGGAATAAAGTGAGCAGATAAGAGAAAGGTTAGGGCTGAAGCACTGACCAGCCACGAGCCTGTAAGTAAACAGAGTGCAGTGAAAAGCGCAAATACTCAAACTCACTGCTGGTATCACTGCTGCCATAGCTGTCTGTGTGTGTGTGTGTGTGTGTGTGTGTGTGTGTGTGTGTGTGTGTGTGTGTGTGTGTGTGTGTGTGTGTGTGTAAAGGAACCGGGTTAGTCAAGCCATGAACAAGGGAAAAAAAAAAATACTATTGCTAAAAATGAGCTGAAAAAAAAAAAAAAATCATTTTTGTTTAACTGAACTTGAATCAGGTGAACTGCGAATCACCATCCTCCTTCCGGGAGATAGGGAAGGGGGATGAAAGACGTTTTTACCGAGTAGCGGAGCCGACCGGTTATATCAGTGCCACCGGATGAAGGCGCCCCTCTAGCTCCACATCAAACTTTACTTACAAATACCTAAAGACAAGAACAACAGAAACTAGACACAAATGAAAAAAGAAATAGGCTTATTCCACAATACTGCTAATTTTCAAGATATGTTGCAAAGATGGCACAGACCTAAGTATATTATTATGTGGAGCTTACCTGTCTGAAGCGCCCTGACCCACTAAACCACCGGGTATTGTACGCTTGTGACACTGCTTTTTTATTTGGTATTATTTGCATTTTTTTATCTTATTTCTAGCTTCTTTCCTTGTAATTCTGTGTCTCTGATTAAGTTACCATTTTTCTTATCTTTGTTTATAATTACCTGGCACTGGAGACTAACTGATTATAACTACACACAACAGGTAAATGGACTGCTCGCTAATTAGTCCTGTAGCACGCTAATTACATGTTAAATTAGGGGAACTGAGGCATCATTATCACACTTAAGAACGCTTATACAACCTTAGTGACATGCTGCTTAAACCCACATTCCCGACAGGTAAGGAAGGTCCCTAACACCTCTACCTAAGCGATTCATTCTGCTTATTATACATTACTCTCCTCCTATGTGTTGCTCAAATCATTCTAATATCGCCATACTCTGCATAAATAAGGGGGAAAATATTAACCAGCCAGATCCAAAAATAAATCGCTGAGGAAGAGGTGCTAGGGAGTCTCCATAAGCAACGAGCTAAGAGGGACCTTAGAGATCAAAGCAAAAACTCTTCCTCTGGACAATCATTTATAAACTTTCTTGAGTTTAATTTGTGCACTATATAAAATTACTTGTGTGTGTGTGTGTGTGTGTGTGTGTGTGTGTGTGTGTGTGTGTGTGTGTGTGTGTGTGTGTGTGTGTGTGTGTAAAATATTCTATGTAAGCCTTCTCCCCAAGTCCTCCAATCCTCCGGCTGGCCACGTCACCGCGGCAGGCAAAGAATTTCACATCCGGGCAGCTACACACGGAAGTATATCTGCTCTCCTAGTCATACCAACAGAGGCGGCGGGGCAGAGGCAGGCTCTGCCTCCTCGTCTCTGAGTCAGTACTGTAAAAATTGAGAAGTTGGAGCCACAGAGATACGGAGGTGTATTTTGGGACTGACTTACCTTCTCTTTTCACTCCTCCAACACTCGTATCAGTGCACAACACAGCCCTGCCTCAGCCATATATATATATATATATATATATATATATATATATATATATATCTATATATATATATATATATATATATATATATATATATATATATATATATAAAACCAAATTTTGGCGCCTGGTGGTTTAGTGGGTAATTATTGTGCTCCAGTCGGATTGAGCCGGTGAAGGTTTATATCCAAGGGGTGGTTGGGGTTTATTGCTCAGGTAATGCCACTCAGGGATGAGTGAGGCTGGTCACTCTCATCTGAAATGTCAGGACCAACTGCCTAGCCCCGGACTCCTACTCTCCTCATGGGGCTACGTAGGATTGGATGATGGATGATATATCTATCTATCTATCTATATCTATCTATCTATCTATATACTGTATATGTCAAATGAGGGCACAAACGATATTATGATGCTTTATCTCCTACGACCCTATATCAAGACAAAAAACTATCCCCATGTAACTTCACTTTTATACCATCACTTTCCAGTTCTTGGAAGGTAACATCATCACCATCATCATCATCATCGTCATCATCAGCCTGAGTCTGATCATCACAAGTAACTTTACTGAATATTATCAAGTGGTAACAGGTCAACTAAAACGTGTAATATTCTTATGTAATAAATAAGAATTACATAACGATTTTCCTCATTGCAACATACATTTGTCAGTGTTCACAACGTTGATAATTACATAAAATACTCATTGAATTATCACCAAGTTCTATGAATTCCAAACTTATATTTCACTCATTTCTCATGAATTGCTAATTCCATCGCGCCCAACTTTAACAACATAATCAGTGAAGCAGCGAAGTCACAACACACACACACACACACACACACACACACACACACACACACAACCTTGCTTCTTTCAGTGCTACAGAGTGATTCACGGTGGGTAGCAAGACCTGGAAACGAGAGAGAGAGAGGGACAGAGACAGAAACCATCGGTACATTCTTTACCACACCGCCCCTGTCCAATCAAAAGGTATATATTTAACTCACTCCCAGGTGACCATATCTTAACCTTTCAATGCCATTCATGTTAAACTTTAGGGTAACTTCATTTTTTTCTTCTTCTGGGTGGAATTCTTCATCTCGGTTGCTTCCTGTCAGCTCTCGTTTTCCTTACAGTCCTCCCAGTTTTTTCAGAAACTCCTCCTCTCCTGTCTAAGAGTGTGCTGTTGCTGTTTCGAAGTCTACCTCCTCTTCCTTTAGCCTTTCGTTCACTATCTATGTAACTATTTTGAGCAAACACATAAAACTCTACTGCCTTCTCTCTCACTTCTAAGGTGTTTGGCTGTTTCCTTTGGACTCCTCTCTCTCTCTCTCTCTCTCTCTCTCTCTCTCTCTCTCTCTCTCTCTCTCTCTCTCTCTCTCTCTTTCCTTCTCTCTCTCTCTCTCTCTCTCTCTCTTTCCCTCTCTCTCTCTCTCTCTCTCTCTCTGTTCAGCTATTACTAGACTTCTCACCATTCACTGGTCCCTGCTTACATTTACTTTCCTCAGTACAGTTATAATGTTCACTGTACCATCGTGTAATTTGCCTATGAGGGTGAAATCTACTCCAAATCTTTGCTTCACCATTTTGTCCCTTCCAAGTCCACATCCTGCCCTGTTTCCTTTAAAAAAAAATCAATACCCCAAGACTGTTCACTTCTTCAAATTCCACCAGCAATTCACCTTTCTTATTTTGAAAACCCATTCCAAATATCCACTGCCTCAGCCTCACCTATCCATTGGTGGTTTGGTTTTGCATTTATGTTTTCAGTACACATGAATACTGGGTTCCATGTTTTCTTTAATATTGCTCTGCATCTTCCCCTTTTTTATAAGTTGATGGTAATAAAAGAGGTACAAGGTAGGGTAGTGGATGTTGGAGTGGCCCTGGTGAGAGAGGATAGTGCTTGGAAACTCCCTGTACTGTTGTTTGCAGATGATACTGTGTTGTTGAGTGAAGACGAAGGGGAGCTGCAAGGCTTGGTGGATGAGTTTGAGAGAGTGTGTAAGAAACGGAACCTAAAGGTGAATGTAGGGAAGAGTAAAGTGATGGTCTTTGAGAGAGGTGAAGTTAGTGAATGTACAGCGAGGTTAGATGGTGAGGAATTGGAAAATGTGAGTACGTTTAAGTATTTGGGTAGTGTGATGAGTAAGGATGGAGGTTTGGAGGGTGAAGTGCTTGAAAGGGTACAGCAGGGAAGAAAGGTTGCTGGTTCCTTGAAAGCAGTGATAAGAAACAGGGAAGTGAGCATGGAAGTGAAAAAGTTACTACATGACAGTATTGTGATACCAACTCTAACGTACGGAAGTGAAGCTTGGACATTGTTGGAAGGACACAAGGCAAGAGTGAGAGCAGTGGAAATGAGTTATTTAAGAGGAGCCTGTGGAGTCACGTGGAGAGACAGGCTGACGAATGAGGATATAAAGGAGCGTTGTGGTGTGGATGTGGATGTGATAGGAAGCGTTAGGAGGAACACACTGAGGTGGTTTGGCCATGTGGAGAGGATGGAGGGCGAAAGACTGACGAAGGGAGTGTATGTGAGTGAGGTGGAGGGGGGAAGAGGGAGGGGGAGGCCGAGGATGAGATGGAGGGATGGGGTGGAGAGGTATATGAGAGAGGGGGGTGTGAGTTGGGAGCAGGGCAGTGAAATCGTGGGGGACAGGGCGACTTGGAGGCGATTTGTTTGTGGCCACCCCAAACGGGATTGAGGCGTCTGGCAATAGATAGATAGATGTTTGAGCAAAGACTTGGAATAACTTCAACTTGTATCTCTCCCTCAGGTTTATTATTAAGCCTGCTATTCTTTCTTAAATACTCTAGAAGTCTTTAATATTTCCATTTATGTGTTTATCCATCCATAATCCTACACCATGTTCCTTCTTTTTGGGTTTGCCTCCGTAGCACGGTATGTCACCATCATAAATTTCAATAAATGTCCTACTTTGCCTTCTGACCTCACTGTGATACCCCAGGTTACAACTCTCCAATGTTCAAGACCAGCCAAGTTAGCATCACTTGCAAGAGTTTGGACACTGTACATCCCAAGGTTTATGTTCCATATGTGGTTAGATTCTTTTCTCCTGAGATTCTTATTACCTCTCGCACTGGAGCACATCTGACTTCCACCATGGTCAATCACTTTACTACCTCAAGAAAGACCTCTCTTACGCAGGGATTAACGAAGATTATATTTAACTCATTTCTGAATAATCCCTCCCAAACTGAAAAAAAAAAAATCCTCTAACAATAGCAAATTAAGGTATATATGAATGAAAAAATCGCAGTGAAGAGCCTAAGGAATCTACAGTGAAATGATTGAATGCAGGACAAGCAGAAGGAGCATGAGGTTCGTATTCCCGTCGGTTAAGGAAGCGCCCTAACACCTCTTCCTAAGCGATTTATTTTCCTTATTACATATTCCTGTCCTCAGTGTTACATAAATCATTCTAACATCCCTCTACTCTGCAGGAACGACGTACAAAATGATATTAACTAGCCGAATCCAAAACCAAATCGCTAAGGAAGAGGTGCTGGGGAACCTTCTGAACTGACGAAAATACGGGTCTTAGGAGGTAGTGGAAAGATGAGGAGCGGAAGTATGTGCATCAGACGGACCGGCAGAGTTTACAAGAGTACTAGCATTGGCAAGAGAAAGAGAGGGACACTAAGTATGAGGCGAAGAGATATGAATTTAAAAAAAAAAAAAAAGACTAACTAGGAGAGTGAAATGAAAGTGAGCTGATTGAAAGACGCGGGAGAAATAGACCGAGAATTAAGTGGAGATCTATGAATGAAAGAAAGACTAACTAGGAGTGTAATGAAAGTGAGCTGGTTGAAAGATGAAGGAGAAAGAGATACAGAACAAGGTGGAAAGATACCTGGTTTTATTTCAGGTAGCAAAGGACGTATCGTAACATCATTTCCTTGGCGACTTATTACACCGAAACGTTTTCTTGCTTATCATTAACATCGTATTAATACCTACATAACTTTCGTCCATAGACAGGAGACTGAGATACAATGTGCAAAATAAAGCGCTGAAGAAGAGGTGCGACGAAATCTCAGATCCACTTAAAAGACGACCTGAGATGCCAGGATGCGTAAGAGAGGTTGGTGGTGTGTCGTGGGGTCGTTACTGAGTAGGGACAAGAACGCTTAAAGGTCCTTCTTCTATAGAGGCCACCCCTCACAGGATTCAACGTCAGGCAATGGAAGCGAAAAGGGGGGTTAAGGTGAAGGAAGGGTGGGGGGGAGAGGAGAGGGAGGGTTTGAGGGAGGAGGATGAAGGTGGGAAGGAGGATAGGGAGGAATAGGGGCAGGGAGGGAAGGGAAAGAGGAAAAATAAGGGTGAAACACAGTGAAATAGGAGGAGGAAAATAAGCTTGAAACAGGAAGGGAGAGGGATGGGGAAGGAGTTAGGGTGAAAGAGGAGAAAGGAGGAGGAAGAGGAAGGGGGGCTAGGGTGAAAGGGAAACATGGTGGAACAAGGGATAGGAAGCTGAAAGAAACAAAATGAGATGGGGAAAGGGACATTAAGGTAAAACAGAGGTATGGAGGGAAAAGTGGAGGGCGATCAGAATGAAAAGAAGGTAAGGTTAGAGAGGGAAAGAGGTGAAACAGGGAAGCACGGGAGTTAGTGTGAAACAGGGGAAGGGGAGAGGAAGCGTTATGTGAAACAGGGGAAGGGGAGAGGAAGGGTTATGTGAAACAGGGAGGGGGAGAGGAAGGGTTATGCGAAACAGGGGAAGGGGAGAGGAAGGGTTATGTGAAACAGGGGAAGGGGAGAGGAAGCGTTATGTGAAACAGGGGAAAGGGAGAGGAAGGGTTATGCGAAACAGGGGAAGGGGAGAGGAAGGGTTATGTGAAACAGAGAGGGGGGAGGGAAGTCTGAGATAAAACTAGCAAAAAAAAAAGGGGGAAAGTTATGGTTATACATTTGGTTACTGTTTTTGTTGAGGTATTGTTGTTCTTGCTGCAGTTGTAGGCTCATCTGGTGTGAACCCAGTGGACTGCAAGAAACTGGCCACTTCACTCTGTCACTCCCAGATATCTACTGTTGTGGCAATGTTGAAGGATTGTCTGTACTGCAATAATGTGGTGCATGAAATTAGTGTTCTGTGGTATGGGGGTAGAAGTGTAGCGAGGGCACAGTGGCCGAAATGCAAGTCATGTTTCCTGGAACCTCCCAAAAGCCGGGTCTAGAAACGCCTTTGTCACTGATTTACTGAGAAACTGATTATCTTGTATCAAGCAGAACGGTAGGCTCACGTTATCGTATCGTGGGACGCTTCTGTCATTCACTGACAGATTAGATAAGGTCTGAGACCGTGTTAATTTATCGTTTATCCTTTGAAAATGTACAGATGGTTGAAATCTGATATGTTACTTTCAAAAGGTTAGTAGCACTCCTCAGTTTTTCTTCCTCAGTTTTGCGCTAGGTCGCACGGTTTTCCAGATTTTCTTTTTTTTTTTTAAGATTTACTTTAGTAAATTTTGGTTAGCTTGGGTAAGTCTGAACAGATCTGAATTAGAGGTTTGGTATGATGGGCCTGTTGTGAAACTGAAGGTAAATATAACTTTGGAACAGTTGTTAGGGTATGACAGACAGATGAACTGATAATAAACTGTAGACAGGGTATGGATGGACAGATAGACTGATAATAAACTGTAGATAAACAGAAGGATGGATGGAGGGATGAATGGACGGAAAAATAGTGACTGATGAATCTATTGCCAGACGCCTCAATCCCGCTTTGCAGGCTACAAACAATCGCCTCCAAGTCGCCCTGTCCCCCGCCATTCCACTGCCCTGCTCCCAACTCACACACCACCCTCTCTCATAATACCTCTCCACCCCATCCCACCATCTCATCTCCTCGCCTCCCTCCCTCTTCCCCCTCCAACCTCACTCACATACACTCCCTCTTCATTCGTCAGTCTTTCACCCTCCATCCTCTTCCACATGGTCAAACCCACTCAGTGTGCTCCTCATCAACGCTTTCCTATCACATCCACATCAACACCACAACGCTCCTTTATATTCTCATTCGTCAGCCTGTCTCTCCACGTGACTCCACAGGCTCCTCTTAAATAACTCATTTCCACTGCTCTCACTCTTGACTTGTGTCCTTCCAACAACGTCCAAGCTTCACTTCCATACGTTAGAGTTGGTATCACAATACTGTCAGCAATGGTGTAACTTTTTCACTTCCATGTTCACTTCCCTGTTTCTTATCACTGCTTTCAAAGAACCAGCAACCTTTCTTCCCTGTTGCATTTCTTTCAAGCACTTCACCCTCCAAACCTCCATCCTTACTCATCACACTACCCAAGTACTTAAACGTACTCACATTTTCCAGTTCCTCACCATCCAACCTCGCTGTACATTCACTGACTTCACCTCTCTCAAAGACTGATGAATGCTAGGTGAATACATAGATTGGAGAGATACATAAATAGGCAGATGGATTTGTGGTTAGTGGTAAGAAAGATAAATAGGTAGATAAACAGAAAGAGTAGACAGATGGGTGAAATGAATGGACGAGTGGGTGTACGGGTAGTGGTGGTGCCTGGCAACTTTATTGTGCAAGGTGGATAACTGCCAAATGTTGCCAGATTATCTATTCTCTCGAGTTTGGAAGATGTGTCGGACCGTTGTGTTTTTCATTTGTGATCTCTGTGATTCCTGTTATTATTCTTAAGTCTTTTTATTTAGCACATCCATGTTTGTAGCTGCTAAAGTAGCTGCCAAGTCTGGCCTCAAATTATTCAATGACGTTCTTATGTACGTTGCTACTTATTCCTTCTGCTGCAAAAGGTGTCCAAAGGTAGCACCCGTGAGTGTTTTCACGTCATCGAGCTTTCGAGATGTCTCTCCAGTGGATAAAGGGGTGAAGGTCAGGGAAAGACATTGAGGGCCGAGTGAAAACAAGCACAGCAAAAGTATTCAGTCCCACTCTGCAGCAGGTGACTCTGTGAAACCTAGAAGCTCGTAGCAAACGCAGGCAATACCACTGGTAGCCTAAAAGAATATCCATAACAATGACACAGGTAAAGGTAGTCTTAAAACAGTTTTCTGTAACAGAACCCTCTCTGTTGCTAGGCAGCGCTTACTCTTGAAGCTTCCTCTGTTCTCTTCTACCTCAACCTCAAACTCATCCCCCTGGAAAAAGAATGTGCCCTATCCTCCTCCTTGTGCACGCTGTGGAGTGGGAAAAACATGGAATTAATAAGAACAGTGTAGCCTGGGGTAAGGTAGGTTAAGTTAGGTTTCGTTGGATTGGGTTATATTAGGTTAGGTTAGGTTAGGTTGGGTTACGTTAGGTAAGGTTTGGCTAGGTCAGGTTGTCATGTTAGGTTCGCTAAGACTAGGTTAATTTAGCTTAAGTTTGGCTGGGATAGGTTGAGACAGGATAAGTCAGCTTAGGTTAGGTAACGCTAGGCAAGGTAAGGGTTGGTTAAATCAGGTTGTCATGGCAGGTTAGCTAAGATTAGTTTAGTTTAAGTTAGGGTGGGTTAGGATAGGATAGGCTGGGAGAGGATAAGACAGATTAGGTTAGGATAGGAAGGATGGGAGGGGGGCAACATAACAAAGTTTAGCCGAACGGTAGGTGATAGTGTTAAGGCGAGGGAGGGAGGCTGCACAGTTTAATATTAGCCAGGCAAGGAAGGTTGGACAGGCCAGGGACGCGAGAGATAGGCACACCCACCATCGAGAGTCTGGGTACCCCTGGCGCAAATCATGTGGGGTTAGTTTTTGCGCTCTCTCTCTCTCTCTCTCTCTCTCTCTCTCTCTCTCTCTCTCTCTCTCTCTCTCGTCACTCATTCTCTCCCAGTCCACAAACGCCTTCAAGGTATGTATTATTCCAGGGTACCAAAGTATTGTTCTCTCTCTCTCTCTCTCTCTCTCTCTCTCTCACACACACACACACACACACACAGAAAAAACGTACACGATTTTACCCGCACACAACATTAGGGCTGCGTGTGTGTCTGTAAAAATTAGAGAGAGGAAATGAGAGGAAGGACGCTTACAATACTAAAAGAGAGAGAGAGAGAGAGAGAGAGAGAGAGAGAGGGGGAGAGAGAGAGAGAGAGAGGGGGAGAGAGAGAGAGAGAGAGAGAGAGAGAGAGAGAGAGAGAGAGAGAGAGCGTACGTTATTCTCAAACCTTTACGACAGTGATGGAGTTCCTACTCTATGTGTGTGTGTGTGTGTGTGTGTGTGTGTGTGTGTGTGTGTGTGTGTGTGTGTGTTGTTGTTGTTGTTGTTGTTGTTGTTGTTCCTGTGACTTATACACATCTGAAACGTAATCCCTGTGGACTGCAGGCTTAAATCGCCCTCCTTACTTGCAGTCCACCATCTTCCTTTCAGGGGATAGGGAAGTCGCTGAGGAACCTTTGTATAACCAGACAGTTGAGACGCCTAATGATATCAGTGCCACCACATGAAGGCGTCCCTCCCCATCTATTATATATATATTGAGACATGAGTGTTTCTTCCCTTTTTTTTTTTTTTTTTTCTGGCCACGGGTTCAGTTTCTCAAAATAATATATAAAAAAAACTAATGATATCTTGCTAAGTTAATCCGGAATATTTAGGTAAGTTTAAAGGGTTGTAATATCGCTTCATTAATACACCTGTAAAAGAAATTCTGACTGGGACTATATATCCATCCATCCATCTATACATACATGCATACATTCATACATACATTCATAAACGCATACATACAATGATACACATATATATACATACATATATCCATTTTTACATACATGCATACATACATACACCTCTCATCTTTCATTTTTCCACACCCTTCATTCTGCTTCCTCATTTGTCACCCTCTTTTGCCTGTCACCCTCCCTCGCTTCATTTCCCTCAACTTTCCTTACCTGTCACCCTTTCAACACCCTCCCTCCCTTCCCTTCCCTTCCCTTGCCCTCATCTCCCTACCTATCTCTTCTTCTCGCCTCACCTTCTTTTACCTAGAGCCATATTCTTCCTTACCCTATTCCCTACTTCTTCCTCTCTCACCTCTTACCTCCCCCTGTGCCCACCTACCCTTCTTTTATCCTACCTCATCTAATCCCTCCTTCATCTACCAACCATCCCTCCCTCACCCTTTACCTTCCTTCCTCCCTCCTTCTTCCTTCCTCACCTCTCCCTTTACCAACCCACCCTTCCCTTATCCTACCTCACCTCACTCCCTCCTCAAGCAAATAACGTACAAACACTCTAAAAAAAAATAAAAATAAAAATAAATAGATTGGATTCATTGGCAGAGCATTTGAATATAAGTCTGATGACATCGTCCTCGCATTGCATAATTCCTTAGTACGCCCGCACTTGGAATACTGCGTTCAGTTTTGGTCACCGTATTATAGAAAAGATATGAAGATGAAAGAGTACAGCGGAGGATGACAAAGATGTTACCTAGACTGAGAAATAAACCATAAAGAGACGTTTAGAAGCCCTGAATCTCTTTACCCTAACCAAACGCAGATTACTAGATTTAATTCAAGTATTCAGATATTCAAAGGACACGATAATATGGCCATCGATAAAATTAATGTTTCACAGCTGATCGCTCAAACTATGCTAGAGGTCATGGGCATGAAATTATTGGCAAAAGATTTTTGTTACATGAAGCTAAGCATTTTTTCTTTACTAGAGTTGAAAATATATGGAACAAATTGTCCACAAATGTAGTAAACTGTAATACAATACTAACCTTTAAACATCGCCTGGATAAGTATCTGTCATCTGACCCCCAGCTAAGTATATTCACTCCTGAATAACATATTTCTTTGGTGTAAATTACTTTTTCTTTTTTCAAGCCTGGAAGACAACCTCTGAACAACACCGATAAATATTGCTGACGTAATGTTACTCTTCCCTTCAGGTAGATAGTATAGAATAAAATTACCTTGCCCTCATTCCTATGAAATTTCCATGACGGATTTTTTCTATGCTGCATGGTGGTCCTTCTCATTATTTCCTTCTGGCTTCGGCTGGAGGGTTCGGCGGGTGGGTGGGGGGGGCCTGCCTGTTTTTCTATCCTTGTTTTCAGCTGATAGATTTGTTACGTTAGTTATAACCTTCCCTGTACCAAACAGTCATAAAAGGACCAACAGGTCTGTTGCTGTTTCCTTTCTTTTGTACTCCTTTGTACTCATCTATCAACCTTCCCTCCCTCACCCTCTCTCACCCTTCACCTTCCTTCCTCCCTCATCTCCCATCCTTTCAAGAATCTCCCTCCTGTCTCCTTCTCTCCCTTCCCCTTTCTTCCCACCCTCCCTACCTCCCTCATCCTTCCTCATCTCACCCCCTCCCTCATGCTTCCTCACCTCAACCCCTCATCCTTTCTCTCCCCCTCCCTCATCTATCAACCTTCCCTCCCTCACCCGTTCTCACCTCTTACCTTCCTTCCTCCCTCATCTCTCATTCTTTCAAGACCCCACTGTTTCAAGCTCTCTTTCTTCTCTCTCTTTCCCTTCCTCCTCCTTCCCACCCTCCCTCTCTCCTTTTCCCCTCCCTCTCTCCCTTTCCCCTCCTTCTCTCCTTTTCCCCTCCCTCTCTCCCTTCCCCCTCCTTCCCACCCTCCCTCTCTACCCCTCATAAATACAGAGGAGAGAGACCACCAGCACTTATTTGATCCTCCTAACTCACATCAGATTTCTCTTATTATTTTTATTACTTTTACCAAACGATCTGACCCAGTTTACAGGTGGACAAAACCGGTTCAATCCCCTTTACATCTATCTATCTATTTATCTATAGCCAGACGCCGTAATCCCATAAGCAGTGGCCACAAACAAATCGCCTCCATGTCGCCCTGTCCCCAGCCATTTCGCTGCCCACGTTACTCTTCACAAATTTCTTTTACTTTACTCTCCTTTTAACCAGACGATTTTATGCAACTTGAAAGAGAATGGACCTGATTTAATCCCATTTAATCCCATTTAATCCCACTACAGATCTTATTTTATTTATTTTTTCTTTAACCAACCAATTGATCCCTTCCACCCACACTACAGATTTCCTTCATTTAACTTTGCCTTTCAACGAGACGGATTTATTCAGCTTAAAAGAGAATGGAACTGATTTAATCCTCTTCACGCACACCATGGATTTATTTTACTCTTTTCTTTATCTTTGATTTTGGAGTGAACCCTGGTAGCTGATGTAGGTGCTACCATCATCCACTCACTTGATGTAGTGCTGCCTATTTCTTCCTTCACCTTTATCATTCTTTTTCTGTGTCTGTCCTCCTCTCTTCCTATTTCTCCCATATTTCCTGTCACTTTTTGTTACTCCTCTTTCCTTTTCAGGTGGCTTTACATTGAGTGACAAGCCTAATGGTTTCCTGTAAGCCAGGAAACCATTTACAACGCTGGGTGGTAACCATATAACCAACCCATACGTGTTTGCTACGTGTCAGCAAGTGGGTTGGCGGAGGGTTAGTGCCCCTCCCCGTAAAGCAGCTAACCCTAAGTCAAACGGCCGCTCCTTACAGGATAATGGCGTCTGACTATAGATAGATAGATAAATAGATAGACAGATAGATAGATAGATAGATAGGACCCAAATAGTTAAAAGGGTTAATGGAGACAACATCTTACTCCTCCATCTCGAAAAAAGTATAGATTATCATTTTTTTATTCTAACTTCTACAAGACACTTTTATTAAGTTTAGAAAAATAACTAAGAGGGCTAAGAGTGCCTGTACCAAACCTCTTCATCTTGTGATTGTGAAACCTTGTGCAATTATGTGAAAATTTGTGAGCTTGGCAAGACTGTTATATTTTGTGAGATTTTGCGATATTTTATGAGCGTCTGTGTGAGTCTGTGAGATCCGGTAAGAGTCCGTGAGCTGGCGTGAGGTGTTTTTTCAAGAACTGTTGGATTTTGTGGGATTTTACGAGATCCTGTGAGATTTTGTGAGATTCTGTTGGATTTTACGAGATTCTGTGAGATTTTGTGAGATTTTGTGGGATTTTACGAGATTCTGTGAGATTTTGTGGGATTTTACGAGATTCTGTGAGATTTTGTGAGATTTTGTGGGATTTTACGAGATTCTGTGAGATTTTGTGAGATTCTGTTGGATTTTACGAGATTCTGTGAGATTTTGTGGGATTTTACGAGAACCTGTGATATATTGTGAGATTCTGTTGGATTTTACGAGATCCTGTGAGATTTTGTGGGATTTTACGAGATCCTGAGATTTTGTAAGATTTTGTTGAATTTTACGAGATTCTGTGAGATTTTGTGAGATTTTTTATACTGTGGGATTTTATAAAGATTTCTTGGATTTTTTCTTTTTTCTTTGACTGTGATACTTTGATTTTTATGAATTTATGAGTTTTGTGAGATATTTTGAATTTTGTATTTGTGAGATCCTGTGTGATGTGAGATTTTGTGGCGACTTGGTGACGTGTGACTGTGGGAGTTTGTGAGATTGTGTGATATGAAAGTATGAGGGAGTTAGTGACGTAAGATACGGTAAGAATTTCTGAGATCTTGTGTGAGTTAGTGATGAGGGGAAGATTTTTGAGGGGGAGAGAAGGTGTAGCGGGAGGGGATTGAGGGAGTGGCAGGGGAAGGGGACTGAAGAGGGGTGGAGGGGAAGGGGGTTGATGGAAGGTGGGGGGGAAGGGGATTGAAGGGGGGTGGGGGGAAGGGGATTGAAGGGGGGTTGAGGGGAAGAGGGATGAGGAGGGTGGAGGGGAAAGGGGTCGGAGGGGAAGGGGGTTGAATGGGGGGTGGAGGGGAAGGGGGTTGAATGGGGGGTGGAGGGGAAGGGGTTGAATGGGGGGTGGAGGGGAAGGGGTTGAATGGGGGGTGGAGGGGAAGGGGGTGAGGGAGGTGGCAGGGAAGGGGATTGAAGGGGGGGAGTTGGAGGGGAGGGGGTAGAGGTGAAAGTTATGGGTCTCGGGAGAAATTACTGAACTCCTTACCTGATATCTGGCACCTCACTAGGGGGTGCTCTCTCTCCTTACACTCTACCTTATCCTCACTCTCTCTCCTTACACTCTACCTTATCCTCACTCTCTCCTTACAATCTACCTTATCCTCACTCTCTCCTTACACTCTACCTTATCCTCACTCACTCTCCTTACACTCTACCTTATCCTCATTTACTCTCCTTACACTCTACCTTATCCTCATTCACTCTCCTTACACACTCTACCTTATCCTCACTCTCTCCTTACACTCTACCTTATCCTCACTCTCTCTTTACACTCTACCTTATCCTCACTCACTCTCCTTACACTCTACCTTATTCTCATTCACTCTCCTTACACTCTACCTTATTCTCGCACCGCACTTCCTGTCGCCCTGTACTCCGCCATCAAACTGCCTTCCCTCTAACTCATACCACTCATCCCTCACACCCATCCCTCCACCTCATCCTCGGTCTTCCCTTTCCCCTCTCCCCCTCCACTTCACGTATATTCACTATGCCTCTCACACCCATCCCTCCACCTCATCCTCGGTCTTCCCTTTCCCTTCTCACCTGCGCCTTCCCAAAGAAGCGGTGAACACAGTACCTAAGCCATTAGCTGACCAATTCAATAAATCACTAAGAAACAGTGAGGTGCCTCATGAATGGAAACTAGCAAATGTAACCCCGATGTGCAAAACAGGCAACAAATCGCAGCCTGAAAATTATCAACTAGTAGGAATAACTTCAGTAGTGTGCAAACTGTTGGTAACTATTCTCACAGATAAGTTTGTTGAGCAAGAAATTATCTCATCAAAGCTTCACAACATGGTTTTCGAAATATCGCTCTTGCCTTACGAGGCTCTTGGATTTCTCCATTGATACATTCAATATATACGATGAGACCAGCTCTGTTGACATGGTATATCTCGATTATCAAAAATAGCATTTGATAAGGTTCCCCATAAATGACGACTTCAGAAACTGAATACGCATGGATTCAGAGGGAATGTGATCGAGTGGATGGATAATTGGTTTACAGAGCGTAAGCTGAGGGTTGCAATACGAGTGAATGATAAAGAATCAGACTGGAAAGATGTTACTAGTGGTGTGCCACAGGGCTCAGTACTAGGTCCTATTCTGTTTCTAATGTACATACATGATATAGTTGGGGGTTTATTTGGTAAAATAACCAACTTTGCTGATGATACTAAAATTGGTAACAAAGCTGACACATCTTTACAGAGGCAAGCAATACAGAGTGACCTCGATTGACTGTTTCACTGGGCCCAAACCTGGCAAGGCTTTATTATTATTATTATTTTTTTTTTATGGGACCGACTCTGGGCATAGGCTTCACAGCTGCTTTCAAGGCCCAGTAGTCCTCCTACATACCGCACACCTCTACATGTCACTACTTCGGCGCTAACACCCACCGTCCATATTGAATACATGCTAGGGCTGTCTCATACAGGACTGGTGTATTGGTATTAGCGAGGGTATCTTTACGACATGTCGGCGGGCCTTCTGGTAGATCAGTAAAGTCTGATTTTATGAAATTCAAATCCTTATATTGTTCCCTGCCTCAGCGGGATTTGAACCCGGGTCCGTCATGACTGCAGGCCAACTCTCTACCGATTGAGCCACCGCCTCCCCCAAATTAGTAAATGCAAAGTGCTAAACACTGGAAATAGAAATGGAAAAGCCAGTTACACCATGAACAAAATTGAACTGAATAATGTCAATCATGCAAGACTTAGAAATTATACTAACAAACGATCTTAAACCAAGCAGACAGTGTACGGAGGCTGTTAAACATATTGATCGGATTCAATGATAGAGCATTCGAATATAATCAGATAATATCATCCTCATCTTATATAATTCTCTAGTTCGGGCACATTTAGAGTATTGTGTCCAGTTCTGGTCGCCTTATTACAAAATAGTATAGAGAATCTTGAAAAAGTACAACGAAAGGTGACCAAAATGATACCTAGCTTGAGAAACAAACCATACGTGGAGCGTTTAGAAGCCTTGAATCTCTAAACCCTAACTAAACGCAGATTACGAGGAGATTTAATTCATGTATTTGAAATATTCAAAGGACACGATGACATGGCTGTCGATAAATACTTCACAGTTGATCACTCGAATTATACTAGAGGCAAGGGGCATAAAGGAATTGGCAAATGATTCCAGTCGCATGAAGCTAGGCATTTCTTCTTTAACAGAGTTGTAAATATATGAAACAAACTGCCCTCCATTGCAGTAAACTGTGGTACAGTACTAACTTTTAAAGGTCGCTTGGACAAGTATCTGTCTTCTAATCTCCACCTTCATATGTTTACTTCTGAGTAAAACACTTCTGTATATATAAACTTTTTTTTTTTCAGTGCCCGGATGATGTAACCAGCAGAACAAGATTGAAGAAGACAGTTTAGATTAAAACTTCCGTTCCCTCTTTCCTATGAAATTTTCATGGCAGTTTTTCCATGTTATGTGGTGATCCTTCTCACTATTTCCTGCCGGTTTCGGCTGAAGGGTTGGGTAGGTAGGTGGAAGCCTTCCTGCTTTTCTATCCCTGTCCTTTACTGGTAGAGGAGTTTTGTTAGTTACAACCTTCCCTATACCAAACAGCCAAGAAAGGATCAACAGGTGTGTTGCTGTTTGCTTTCCTTTGTACTCCTTTGTACCTCCACTTCTGTTCCATTACGTCTCTCACTTCCATCCCTCCACCTTAACCTCGGTCTCCTATTGCCCCACTCCCTTCCACTTCACATAGTCGCTCTCCTAGTCAGTCTTTCTCCATCCTCTTCACATGGTCAGTCATCTCAGGGCACTCTTAACACTGTCCAGCACATCCACAACACCATCACACCCACCTCGATTTAGTATTAGCGTCGGGTATGAAGGCTCCCTATCTTCTCTTCCTTAGCGATTTATTTCTGGGTATAGTTGGTTAATATCCTTTTGTACATTATTTGTGAAGAGTATGACAATATTGGAGGGATTTACATAATACAGAATAGAAGAGTAAGATGTAATAAGCAAAATAAATCGCTTACGGAAAGGCGTTAGGGAGCTTCCTTAACCTACGATTTTTTTTTTTTTTAATGTGAGGAAGAAGGAACCAAAGGCAACGAGCCTGCAAAACTATTCCTTCCAAGAGAAAAACAAAGTATAAGAGAGAGCCAAATTCAAGATCCGATCATTTCGAGATGCCTGGACACACTGCGTTTGAAAAATTGGAGATCGGAGGAAGTAGGGAATACAGACAGAGGGAGACAGTTCCAGAGTTGACCTGTTGCATAAATGAAGGACTGGGAGTAACGGTTAACTCTTGCATTAGAGAGTTGGACAGAAAAGGGATGAGAGTTTGCTGCTAGACGGGTGCTACGCGTCCGTCGTATAGGGGTGGAGGAATGCATGCAGACAGTTCAGAGGAGCAGTGACCATTGAAGTAGCGATAGAAAAGAGACAAAGATGCAACAGTGCGGCGAAGAGACAAAGGTTGAAGGGAGTCAGTAAGAGGAGGAGAGTTAATGAGGCGAAAAGCCTTTGACTCCACCCTATTGAGAAGAGCTGTATGTGGGGAGCCTCCCCACACATGAGAGTTCTACTCTACACAGGGGCGGATAAAACCCCTGTATAGAGTCAACAATTGTGCAGGGGTAAAGAAGGAACGGAGTCGGCTTAGCACACCCAATCTCTTGGAAGCAGATTTTACAAGAGATGTAATATGATCTTTCCAAGATAAGTCTCGAGTAAATGAAACCCCAAGCATGTTCAAGGATGATGCAGGATTAAGCTGAATATTATCAAACATTAGTGGGTATACCTGTGGAAGATTTTGTCAGGTTGATAGGTGCAAAAACTGAGTCTTTGATGTATTAAAAACAACAAGATTATTTTTACCCCAGTTAGAGATATAAGCCAAGTCAGACATTTGGTGTGCCATAGCCTCATCCCTTGTTTGTTGAAGTATATAACTGCTGAGATGGATGTTGCGTGAATCGAATGGAAAGGTGAAGGGTGGAGTCATCAGCGTATGAGTGGATAGGGTTAGATGTACAGCTTAGAAGGTCATTGATGAATAAAAGGAAGAGAGTTGGTGATAGGACAGAGCCCTGAGGAACACCACTGTTAATAGATCTAGGAGAAGAACGATGGCCGTCTACAACAGCGGCTGTAGAACGACCAGAGAGGAAGCTAGAGATGAAGGAACAGATAGAAGGATAGAAACCGTAAGAGAGCAGTTTGGAAATTAAAGATTTATGCCAGACTCGATCGAAAGCCTTAGAGATGTCAAGTGCAATGGCAAAGCTTTCGCCAAAGTCCCGAAAGGAGGATGACCAGAAGTCTGAAAGGTAGGTGAGAAGATCGCCAGTGGAGCGTCCCTGGCGGAACCCATACTGACGATCAGAAAGAAGGTTGTGATAGGAAAGATGCATTAAAATTTTTCTATTAAGAACAGACTCGAAAACTTTTGAGATACAGGATGTTAAAGCAATTGGACGATAGTTAGAGGGTTGGGAATGGTCACCCTTCTTTGGTACTGGCTGAATGAGAGCAAACTTCCAGCAAGAAGGAAAGGTACAAGTTGACAGACAAAGGCGAAAGAGTTTGCCTAGGCAGGGTGTAAGCACAGAAGCACAGTTCTTGAGAACAACAGGAGGGACTCCATCAGGCCCATATGCCTTATTAGTATTGAGGCCTGTGACAGCAGAAAATACATCAGCTGAAGAAATTTTGATGTCAGCCATGAAGAAGTCAGAGGGGGGAAGTGATGGAGGAACAGCACCGGAATCGTCTAAGGTGGAATTGGAGGAGAAAGTCTGTGCAAAGAGATCTGCTTTATCAGTAGAAGAAATAGCTACAGAACCGTCAGAGTAGAAAAGAGGAGGGAAGGATGATGAGGTAAAGTTGTTAGAAAGGTTTTTGGCAAGGTGCCAGAAGGAGCGGGAAGAATTCGAGTTAGAGAATTGAGAGCACTTAGTACGGATGAAATTATTTTTAGCAAAGCGAAGAACAGACCTAGCACGATTCCGGGCAGAAACGTATAAAAGATGTGTTTCAGGGGTGGGTTGGCTCCGGTACCTTTTATAGGCCCTCTCCTTGTTGCAGACAGCATTAGAACAAGCGTGATTAAACCAAGGCTTTCGTGCATTAATCAAAGGATATGAGAAAGGAATGTATGCTTCCATGCCCGAAAGAATAACCTCTGTAATGCGCAAGGCACACCCAGATGGCTCCCGGCCACGGAAGCAATAATCATTCCAGGGAAAATCAAAGAAGTACTGCGTGAGGGCTTCCCAGTCCGCAGCCCCAAAGAGCCACAGACGACGTTTCTTTGGAGGGTCCGCAGGCTGTACTGGAGTGATAGGACAGGTTAAGGTGATAAGGTTGTGATCAGAGAAGCCCAATGGAGAGAAAAGATTAACACTGTAAGCAGAAAGATTAGTTGTAAGGAAGAGGTCAAGTATGTTGGAGCTCTCTCCAAGGCGATCAGGGATACGGGTAGGGTGTTGTACAAGCTGCTCTAGGTTATTAAGGATAGAAAAGGTGTAGGCTTGTTCACCAGGTGGATCAGTGAAAGGAGAGGAGAGCCAAAGGTGGTGGTGAACATTGAAATCTCCTAGAATGGTGATTTCAGAGAAAGGAGAAATGGATAGAATGTGTTCCATCGTAGAAGTAAGATAGTCAAAGAATTTTTGATAGTCAGTAGAATTAGGAGATAAGTAAACTGCACAGATATATTTAGTCAGAGAATGACAGGAAAGCCGAAGCCAGAGTGTGGAGAATTCAGAAGAATCGAGTTCAGGAACACGAGAGCAAGATAAGTCGTTGCGTATATATACACAACAGCCACCTTTGGCTTTGAAATGAGTATAGACAAAGCAGGAGGATACAGAAAAGGGTTTGCTGTCAGTTGCCTCAGACAGTTGAGTCTCAGTTAGAAAAAGAAGGTGAGGTTTAGAGAAGGAAAGGTGCTGCTCAACAGAGCGAAAGTTAGAGGAAAGGCTGCGAATGTTGCAGAAATGAAGAAGAAGAGAGTCAGACAGTGGTTCCAGGCATCTTGAGTCGTCAGCGGGAGAGGGGCAGAAGGTGGGGGCATTTATGGTCCCCCCCCCCCGGGGACTCCGAGGCTATGTTATTTGATGCCATTTTTTCTTTTTAAATTTTGAAAAGGAAGTGTGGTGTGTACTGTAATGTGCATGTAGTTTGGTGTTGATAGTTAGAGAAACTTGTACTGGAGAGCATGCTGGCCTACTCTGTGTGTTACTGAGACACTGAAAAAGTTCAGCAAAGGGGGATGGTCGGGACCTAGTCCCGAGGGCTGATGAAACGGGAGCTCCAGCTCTCCCTGTCATCAGCTTTCCATCCACCTTGGGAGTACTGCCCTGCTCGACTGGTGCTACAGTAGAAGGGTTGTCAAGTAAGGTAAGGTGCAATAAAGAAAAAAAATCGCTTAGGGAAAGGTGTTAGGGAGTTTCCTTAATCCATTCCTTAGAGAAGCCAGGTTTGGGTTATCAAGTAAAAGGTGAAATAAGGAAAATAAATCACTTAGGAAGAGATGTTAGGGACCTTTCTTAATACGTTCCTTTGAGCTGCCAGGTTTAGGTTTTCAAGTAAAGGGTGCAATCAGGAAAATAAATCGCTTAGGGAAAGGTGTTAGGAAGCTACCTTAACCGACGAGAGTACCCAGGTTTAGGTTAGCAAGTAAAAGGTACAATAACCAAAATAAATCACTTAGGGAAAGATATTAGGAACCTTTCTGAATAAGGGCCTTAGATTTGCCAGGTTTAGGGTAGCACGTAAAGTAAGGTGCAATAAACAAAATAAATCGCTTAGGGAAATGTGTTAGGGAGCTTCCATAGTGCGTTCCTTAGTGTAACCAGGTTTGGGTTATCAAGTAAAAGGTGTAATAAGGAAAATGAATCGCTTAGGAAGAGATGTTAACAAGTTCCTTGGAGTGGCCAGGTTTAGATAATCAAGTAAAGGGTGCAATAAGGTAAATGAATCGCTTAGGAAAAGGTGTTAGGGAGCTTTCTTAACTCGTTCCTTGGAGTGGCCAGGTTTAGATAATCAAGTAAAGGGTGCAATAAGGTAAATAAATCGCTTAGGAAGAGGTGTTAGGGAGCCTTCTTAACACGTGGCCAAGTACAAGTAATCAAGGTAAATAATGAGGTTAGGTCCCATCTCGGCCGATTACCTTGACACAGTAGGCAGGTAACTAGGCCGCTTAAGGTGATTAGCACAGGAGGGGAAAACTGACTCATTAAGGTAACAAGACATGACGAGGAGGAGGAGGAGGAAAGGAGAGAAGATGGAGAGGTGGAGATAAGTGGATGGGGATAATGAAGGGAGGAGAGCGAGAGAGAGAGAGAGAGAGAGAGAGAAGATGGGAGGGAAAGACAGACAGGAAGGGTAGAGGGGAGATGGAGTGCAGGAGAAAGATGAGGAGATGAAGAGACAAGGAGACGAGAGAGATGGAAGGAGATAATGAGATGAAATGAAGAGACAGAAAGGAAGAGTGAGGAGAGAGTAGACAGACAGAGGGAGGAGAAAAAAGATAGTAACGAAAAGGAGAAAAAAGAGAGAAGAAAAAGAGAAAGTGGGAGGAAGATAGGAGGGAAAGAGATGGGAGAGAGATGGGAGAGAGATAGAGACAGGAGAAAAGATGGAGGAAGAAGGGAGGAAGAGAAAGACAGGAAAGGACAGCACAGATGGAGAGAAGAGAAACGAAGGAAAGAGAATATGAAGGGAGATAGGGAGAAGAGATAACGAAGGAGAGGTAGTTAAGAAAGACAGATGGAGGGAAGAGAGGAAAGAGGAGGGAGATGAAGAGAAGGGAGGAGAGGAGAGAGGAAGGTAGAAGAAAAGAGAAAAGGAGAGGAGAGAGGAAGGTAGAAGATGAGAGAAGAAAAGAGGAGAGAGGAAGGTAGAAGAAGAGAGATGAAGGTACAAGAGGAGAGAAGAGATGAAAGTAAAAGATGAGAGATATGAAGAACGGAAGAGACAGGAAGAGAGGGGAGAAGGGAGGGGAGGAGAGAAGGAGAGGGGAGAGAAGAAGCAGAAAATAGGAGGAAGAGAAAATGGATAGAATGAAAGAAAAATGATTAATGGGAGGAGATGACAGAAAAAAAACTGATGGGGAAAAGCATGGCAGGAGGAAGTAAAGAAAAATCAAGGAAGGAGAAAAAAGAGAAGGAAGAAAGGAAATAAAAACGAGTGACAGAGGAAGGAAGAAGGAAGGAGGAAGGAAGGAAGGAAGAAGGAAGGAGGAAGGAGGAGGAAGGAAGGAAGGAAGGAAGAAGGAAGGAGGAAGGAAGGAGGAAGGAAAAGGAAGGGAAGGAAGAGAAAGGGGGAGAAAGAAAAAAAAGTAGGAATAACAAAGGAGGGAGGAAACACTGACTGCCAGATGGAATGAAAAGAAAAAGAAAAATGCACACACACACACACACACACACACACACACACACACACACACACACACACACACACACACACTCTCTCTCTCTCTCTCTCTCTCTCGACATAACACCTACTCTTGCCTGGCGAGCGCGTGTGTAATAATGTTACTCTAGAGATTTAATGAATGACATGATACTGAAAAGTAATTCCCTACAACTTCACACATGAGGCTGAAGCAGAGGACACAAACGATTATAATAATACACTAATAATACAACATATTAACAGCATGAAGAATAAATCAGAAATGTGTATGATATCCTTGAGGCCGCGTATACACTCAGAAGCTAATGCACGATATGAAACGTATACACTTGCACAGATGCAGCCACATCCTGACAGTGTTCATAGGCTGGTACATCTTGTTGCTGTTGTTGTTGTTTTTAGTGGTGGTGGTGGTGGTGCGACAGGCTCATCTAACCGTGAACCCAGTGGACTGCAGACTGAAGTTGTTCTCTTGCAGCCCAACATCCACCTTCCAGGGTACAGGCAGGGAGTTGTGGGGCGTGTATATAACCAGGCAGTGAAGCAGCCAGGATTAGTCAGTGCCACCGTGGGAAGGTTTCTCTCCAGTAGCTACCGTGGTACAGGATGCGCAACAAAAAACGTCACGCACACGAACGACGGAAAGGGTAAACAAAGGAGGGGACAAAGGCAGACCTCGAGGCAAGGGTAACAAGGCAGAACGAGGCAATTAGCGGGTAGGTGATCAGCGTGGCAGGGTGGGCAAGGAGAGCACCACACAGAGCTCGGGTAGCCAGCAGCACACCTATAAAGCATCCTAACCAGTTCACCCGATAAACAGGACTCCATTACAGTTTACTATTGGTACAGGTCGATCAATTTTTCGTTATTATGTCACTTTAATATCTTCTTAGACTGCAATGCATTTATAAATTACCTTGACCAATTAACAGGATCAACAGTCTCAATAAGAGTTAATTATTATCACTAAATTGCTTTGTCTTTTGTATTCTACGGATTTAACATTCCTTCTATTTTACCGTGAAGCGTTTGGTACGGGGCGACCTGGAGGCGATTTGTTTGTGGCCACCTCGTATGGGATTATGGCGTCTGGCAATAGATAAATAGTTTGGTTGCTGCTTGAGTGAGGGCAAACGCATATACAACCAACATAACCAACGGCTGCTGGAGAGGGACGCCTTCACGTGGTGGCCCCGATATAACTGGGCGGCTGCACTGCCCGGTTATGCAAACGTCCCTCAGTTCCCTCCTTATTCCCAGAGAGGAGGATGGTGGGGTGCAGAAAATGGGCAACTTTAGCCTGCAGTCCACCGAGTTCACATTTCACATCAATATGACGCAATGTTCAAGCTTAGGAGATTGTATACATAGGAACCCAGGCATTGATCTTTCACGGGGTTCACACGGGGGTTGGGAGGCTCACAATACTCTGCTCGCTTCAACTTGATCTCCAATATAATATGATGCTAGTCACGAAGAAGCCAGAGGAGAGAGGGCGCAGAGCCATTGTACTCTTTTTCACTGAGCTTATAACAAGACCTTAACGCTAAAATTATGTGCCAGTTACAAGGTGCTATGGAAAGGATGTACAGTCTCAGTACTTTTTCTGTCACTGAGGTGCGAGGAATAAGGCGACGAAATACAGCACCTTTTCTTGATCGAATTATAATGCAGCTTGATCTCTAGAGTACGGTAACAGCTTATTTACAACTCAGCCAGTCACTCACTCACTAAGGATATTCGGAAATTAGGTGCTTTTCTCCTGCAGACTTCGCCGAAACCACATACAAGGTGCTCCTTCTATCTAGTAGTTATTATTGTATTTGTCTTGGTATATTATTGGTACTGTAGATGTTATATTGAAGGCTACATCTAACCTTTATAGATGGAAAAGTCTCCCCTAAGCTGAATACAAAGGTCTGGAGATAGTAAGCATAAACTTAATATGTTCTTAGGTTGATTAAGGAGGGCTGGGTAAGAATGGGTAGGCGAGGAACAACACATCGATCCACCCGGATATCCTACATGAGGCTGGGTCAACGTGCACTTTGTAGGTTTACTTGTATCTCTTTCTCAGTGACTTGGTGTGTTTATGGCCTGTTTGGAGAGGGTGGGGGATGAGACTGACTAGAAGAGAGTATGTGGGTGAGGTGAAGGGGGAGAGGGCGAGGGGAAGACCAAGGATGAGATGGAGGAATGGATCTTTGAGCCTGTTTGCAGAGGATGGAGAATGAGACTAGCTAGAAGAGTGTACCTGGGTGAGGTGGAGGGGGTGAAGGAGAGGGGCAGGGCAAGGATGTGATGGAGGACTGGAGTGCCGAGATAATGAGAGAGGTGTGAGTTGGAAGATAGGTAGTCAAATGGCAGAGGAGAGAACAATACGGAGGCGATTTATTTGTGGCCAACCCTTATAGATAGACAGATGGATAGATAGAAAGACAGATAGATAGATAGGGCCTGTATTCTTTTTGTTATGAAGGCTGTTCCTCAACAGTTTATTTCTGCATACAGCACGTCAATGCTGTCTTTTTATGTACGCAGTCTATATCGGTAATAAAAAGACGTAAACACCACAAAAGAGAATACTCAGCCATTGTGTGGGTCTACAGAGGCTGTCGCTGAAGGACTACAACAACAACAACAACAACTACAACTACTACTAGGCATATACACTTTCTTTTTATATGCTCTCTCTCTCTCTCTCTCTCTCTCTCTCTCTCTCTCTCTGGCAATTTGGTTTTATCCTCGCTTCACTCACACATGCTCTCTCGCTCTCTCTCTCTCTCTCTCATATTGATGCACCACTGCGTCGCTTCACGTATCCTCTTCTTCATCGTCCCAGCACATAATCCCTGCCCTCCTCATTTTAGCATCAACTCCCTCTTCACATCATTCTTTCCCCTCTTTATCGCTCTCCTCCTCCATTCTCATCTTCGTCTCTTGTCACGTTGAGCTGTCATTGATCCCCTCTCTCTCTTTCTTTCTCACTAACTTTCTCTCTTCTCTTTGTGTAGCTGTGGGTCTCTCTCTCTCTCTCTCTCTCTCTCTCTCTCTCTCTCTCTCTCTCTCGCTCTCTCTCTCTCATTTACATACATTTTTCCAATTTGGTCTTCTCGTCTCTCATTAACCCTTCCTCGACAAACAAGGAATGTTAGTGTATTCAGAGGCCTTCCTTTGTTTGTCTGTATATCTTTCTTTCTGTCTTTGTCTTTGTCTTTGTATAACTTTCTGTTTGTCTATTTTCTTCTGGATGTTTTTGTCTGTCTGTCTGTTTGTTTGTCTCTGTCTGTCTGTCTCTCTCTCTCTCTCTCTTTCTGCTTATCCCCTTCAATCTGGTTACGTATTTATCATCACCTCCGGCAACGAAGTAGGAGGTGGTTATGTATTCACCCCTGTTTGTTCATTTGTTTATTTGCTTGTATGTATGTTTGTCCACAAGATATCTGATTAAGCTATTGTTGGATCTGAGTAATATTTTATGGCTACGTGAGTCATGGACCAGGCTGACTAAACGTTTGTGGAGATCTGAGTTGTCTGGTAGAGGCGCTGATTGGGGTATGCCTTCTCTGAGTGCTGGATTCTTTTTCCTGCTGCTGCTAGACGATTTTATTCACCCCATGAGAATTCCCGAGTACTGAACGGGGTTAACGACGACTTTCTCCCCTCCCCCCAGTTTCAAGAGTCTCCTTTGAGCTGAAAAAAATCGTCTGGCGTTAGAAAGAATACTAAATTTATCCCACAAGCGGGTGTTAAGACTTTCTGTGTTACCGAGGCAAAACAGGTTATTACTAAAATGATATCAACAACATACAACGGAATACTGTGCAACATATATACATGATAAAGCGCTTAGGAACAGGTGTTACGATCTTTTCTGTGCCGTCGAAAATACGACCTTCCACATCTTCAAAATCGGAGGCAGATCAATAACAAGTAGATTCACTCTCTCACCTCCACCTAAGCCCATACCAGACAACTCAGATTATCACCAACATTTGATTGCCTCTTCCTTGGCCCATGACCCACATATCCACAAAATATCCTTGGAATCCATCAATAACTCTGCTGCGATATCTTGTGGGCAAACAAATACACAGACACACAAGGGTAAATACACAGGCCCCTCCTGCTCCCTTGACGGTGGTAACAATAGTGACAGGGAGCTATAAATTACATACACTATAACACCAGTCCCTCGGTGCGATAATGTATTCTATAATTATTCATTCTTAATGTATACGGATGATTTTTAGTCCACACAGGATATATAATTAGTAAACAGGTTAATCAAAACTATATCTAATCCCTCCACGTTGATAAATCTCCTTTAAGCTAGATACAATCGCAAGGTACAATCACCGTCAATATTAAGTACCACAAGAGCTGGTATGCTAGAGGACGACAACAACACCAGTTCATTTACTTATTTATCTATCTATTTTCTTCATTTTTAGTCGCACGTCTACTATATTGGCGTAACAGCGACGATTCTTACTCCTACAAATGGTTCTACAATCTCTCCATCTTGAAAGCTTCTTGTAGGCTAATTAGAACACCAACCTCCAAAACATCCCGACCCCTGTACCACCTGTAAGTGATGGCGAGTGTACCAGGAAATATAAGTGATGTACTCGGCCTGAAGGGGTATCAAAGAGATCCTCAGATTTTCGAAAACTTATTCCAAAGGCAGAGAACAAAATCACCACAAGGCAAAGCGGAAATGGACAAGGGCAGGACACGTCTGTCAGAACATAAAAGACAGGGACAATTACTGGGCTGGATGTGAAGAGAGGGAGACAGAACGAGGTGCAGCGATAGGGTGCGAGAGTACGTGAATGGAGAGAGATATTGGCTGGGAGAGTGTATGAGAGGGAGGTGGTGAGGGGCAGAGGACGATGGAGACCAAGAAACAGGCGAGAAGGAAAGGTGTGAGAATATGTGAATGGAAAGAGAGAGAGAGAGAGAGAGAGAGACTGACTAAGAGTGTATAAAACTGAATGACATGACAGGGCGAGGAAGTAAATGAAAATGAAGAAACAGGTAGAGAGATAAGGTGCTATTGCATGTGGAATGTGGATGAGAGACTGACTAGGAGAATGGATGAGTGTGTAAGGTGGTATGATGGTGATAGGAGAGAGAGATAAGGTGCTGGGTATACAGGAGTGTGGTGAGGCAGAGAGATAATGTGCTAGAGATACAGAGGTGTGGTGAGGTAGAGAAACAAGATGCTAGATATAAAGGAAGCTGCAGGTGTTCAGTGTGGGAAAGGGGATTGTTATGAGAGGGAACAGAAAAGCCAGAAGGTCGTATTGTGAAGACCAGCCCTCACAGGATGCGGTGTAGGGTTACAAAAAAACGATTATTGTTTAAAGAAGTGAAGGCAATAACAGATATGAGACAATCAATCAGAGTGAAAGTTTTGGAGCACGAAGACATGACAAGACGAAGACAAAAACACGATAAAAAATGAGTACAATGGAAAACAAACAGCAACACAAGTACTGGTTCTTTCTTAGGTGTTTTTTAGAGAGTAGGTCATAACTAAGCAACCTAACTGTTCTATAGTACTGGTTCTTTCTTAGGTGTTTTTTAGAGAGTAGGTCATAACTAAGCAACCTAACTGTTCTATAGTACTGGTTCTTTCTTAGGTGTTTTTTAGAGAGTAGGTCATAACTAAGCAACCTAACTGTTCTATAGTACTGGTTCTTTCTTAGGTGTTTTTTAGAGAGTAGGTCATAACTAAGCAACCTAACTGTTCTATAGTACTGGTTCTTTCTTAGGTGTTTTTTAGAGAGTAGGTCATAACTAAGCAACCTAACTGTTCTATAGTACTGGTTCTTTCTTAGGTGTTTTTTAGAGAGTAGGTCATAACTAAGCAACCTAACTGTTCTATAGAACTGGTTCTTTCTTAGGTGTTTTTTAGAGAGTAGGTCATAACTAAGCAACCTAACTGTTCTATAGTACTGGTTCTTTCTTAGGTGTTTTTTTAGAGAGTAGGTCATAACTAAGCAACCTAACTGTTCTATAGTACTGGTTCTTTCTTAGGTGTTTTTTAGAGAGTAGGTCATAACTAAGCAACCTAACTGTTCTATAGTACTGGTTCTTTCTTAGGTGTTTTTTAGAGAGTAGGTCATAACTAAGCAACCTAACTGTTCTATAGTACTGGTTCTTTCTTAGGTGTTTTTTAGAGAGTAGGTCACAACTAAGCAACCTAACTGTTCTATAGTACTGGTTCTTTCTTAGGTGTTTTTTAGAGAGTAGGTCACAACTAAGCAACCTAACTGTTCTATAGTACTGGTTCTTTCTTAGGTGTTTTTTAGAGAGTAGGTCATAACTAAGCAACCTAACTGTTCTGTAGTACTGGTTCTTTCTTAGGTGTTTTTTAGAGAGTAGGTCATAACTAAGCAACCTAACTGTTCTGTAGTACTGGTTCTTTCTTAGGTGTTTTTTAGAGAGTAGGTCATAACTAAGCAACTAACTGTTCTATAGTACTGGTTCTTTCTTAGGTGTTTTTTAGAGAGTAGGTCATAACTAAGCAACCTAACTGTTCTATAGTACTGGTTCTTTCTTAGGTGTTTTTTAGAGAGTAGGTCATAACTAAGCAACCTAACTGTTCTATAGTACTGGTTCTTTCTTAGGTGTTTTTTAGAGAGTAGGTCATAACTAAGCAACCTAACTGTTCTATAGTACTGGTTCTTTCTTAGGTGTTTTTTAGAGAGTAGGTCATAACTAAGCAACCTAACTGTTCTATAGTACTGGTTCTTTCTTAGGTGTTTTTTAGAGAGTAGGTCATAACTAAGCAACCTAACTGTTCTATAGTACTGGTTCTTTCTTAGGTGTTTTTTTAGAGAGTAGGTCACAACTAAGCAACCTAACTGTTCTATAGTACTGGTTCTTTCTTAGGTGTTTTTTAGAGAGTAGGTCACAACTAAGCAACCTAACTGTTCTATAGTACTGGTTCTTTCTTAGGTGTTTTTTAGAGAGTAGGTCATAACTAAGCAACCTAACTGTTCTATAGTACTGGTTCTTTCTTAGGTGTTTTTTAGAGAGTAGGTCATAACTAAGCAACCTAACTGTTCTATAGTACTGGTTCTTTCTTAGGTGTTTTTTAGAGAGTAGGTCATAACTAAGCAACCTAACTGTTCTATAGTACTGGTTCTTTCTTAGGTGTTTTTTAGAGAGTAGGTCACAACTAAGCAACCTAACTGTTCTATAGTACTGGTTCTTTCTTAGGTGTTTTTTAGAGAGTAGGTCACAACTAAGCAACCTAACTGTTCTATAGTACTGGTTCTTTCTTAGGTGTTTTTTAGAGAGTAGGTCACAACTAAGCAACCTAACTGTTCTATAGTACTGGTTCTTTCTTAGGTGTTTTTTAGAGAGTAGGTCATAACTAAGCAACCTAACTGTTCTATAGTACTGGTTCTTTCTTAGGTGTTTTTTAGAGAGTAGGTCATAACTAAGCAACCTAACTGTTCTATAGTACTGGTTCTTTCTTAGGTGTTTTTTAGAGAGTAGGTCATAACTAAGCAACCTAACTGTTCTATAGTACTGGTTCTTTCTTAGGTGTTTTTTAGAGAGTAGGTCACAACTAAGTAGACTGTAGCACCAGTCGAGCAGGGCAGTACTCCCGAGGTGGATGGAAAGCTGATGACAGGGAGTGCTGGAGCTCCCGTTTCATCAGCCCTCAGGACTAGTTCCTGACCATCCCCCTTTGCTGAACTTTTTCAGTGTCTCAGTTACACAGAGAGTAGGCCAGCATGCTCTCCAGTACAAATTTCTCTAACTATCTACACCAAACTACATGCACAGTACACACTACACTTCCTATTCAAAATTTACCAAAATGGCGTCGTCTTATCAAGCCTCGGAGTCCCCAGGGGGGGGGACCATAAATGCCCCCACCATCTGCCCGTCTCCCGGTGACGACTCAAGGTGCCTGGAACCACGGTCTGACTCTCTTCTTCTTCATTTCTGCAACATTCGCGGCCTTTCCTCTAACTTTCGCTCTGTTGAGCACCACCTCTCCTCCTCTAAACCTCACCTTCTTTTTCTAACGGAGACTCAGCTGTCTGAGGCAACTGACAGCAAACCCTTTTCTGTATCCTCCTACTTTCTCTATACTCATTTCAAAGCCAAAGGTGGCTGTTGTGTATATATACGCAACGACTTATCTTGCTCTCGTGTTCCTGAACTTGATTCTTCTGAATTCTCCACACTCTGGCTTCGGCTTTCCTGTCATTCTCTGACTAAATATATCTGTGCTGTTTACTTATCCCCTAATTCTACTGACTATCAAAAATTCTTCGACTATCTTACTTCTACAATGGAACACATTCTATCCATTTCTCCTTTCTCTGAAATCTCCATTCTTGGAGATTTCAATGTTCACCACCACCTTTGGCTCTCCTCTCCTTTCACGGATCCACCTGGTGAACAAGCCTACATCTTTTCTATCCTTAATGACCTAGAGCAGCTTGTACAGCACCCTACCCGTATCCCTGACCGCCTTGGAGAGAGCTCCAACATACTTGACCTCTTCCTCACAACTAATCCTTCTGCTTACTCTGTTAATCTTTTCTCTCCGTTGGGCTCCTCCGATCACAACCTTATTACCTTAACCTGTCCTATCACTCCGGTACGGCCTGCGGACCCTCCAGTGAAACGTCGTCTGTGGCATTTTGGAGCCGCGGACTGGGAGGCCCTCAGGCAGTACTTCTTTGATTTTCCCTGGAATGATTATTGCTTCCATGGCCGTGAGCCATCTGAGTGTGCCTTGCGCATTACGGAGGTTATTCTCTCGGGCATGGAAGCATACATTCCTTTCTCATATCCTTTGACTAATGCAAGAAAGCCTTGGTTTAATCACGCTTGTTCTAATGCTGTCCGCAACAAGGAGAGGGCCTACAAAAGGTACCGGAGCCAACCCACCCCTGAATCACACCATCTTTACGTTTCTGCCCGGAATCGTGCTAAGTCTGTTCTTCGCTCTACTAAAAATAATTTCATCCATACTAAATGCTCTCAACTCTCCGACTCGAATTCTTCCCGCTCCTTCTGGCATCTTGCCAAAAATCTTTCTAACAACTTTACCTCATCATCCTTCCCTCCTCTTTTCTACTCTGATGGTTCTGTAGCTATTTCTTCTACTGATAAAGCAGATCTCTTCGCACAGACTTTCTCCTCCAATTCTACCTTAGACGATTCCGGTGCTGTTCCTCCATCACTTCCCCCCTCAGACTTCCTCATGGCTGACATTAAAATTTCTTCAGTTGATGTATTTTCTGCCATCACTGGCCTCAGTACTAACAAGGCATATGGGCCTGATGGGGTCCCTCCTGTTGTTCTCAAGAACTGTGCTTCTGTGCTTACACCCTGCCTAGGCAAACTCTTTCGCCTTTGTCTGTCAACTTGTACCTTTCCTTCTTGCTGGAAGTTTGCTCTCATTCAGCCAGTCACAAAGAAGGGTGACCACTCCCAACCCTCCAACTATCGTCCAATTGCTTTAACGTCCTGTATTTCAAAAGTTTTCGAGTCAATTCTTAATAGAAAAATTTTAAGGCATCTTTCCTATCACAACCTTCTTTCCGATCGTCAGTATGGGTTCCGTCAGGGACGCTCCACTGGCGATCTTCTCACCTACCTTTCAGACTCCTGGTCATCCTCCTTTCGGGACTTTGGCGAAAGCTTTGCCATTGCACTTGACATCTCAAAGGCTTTCGATCGAGTCTGGCATAAATCTTTAATTTCCAAACTGCCCTCCTACGGTTTCTATCCTTCTATCTGTGCCTTCATCGCTAGCTTCCTTTCTGGTCGTTCTATAGCCGCTGTTGTAGACGGCCATCGTTCTTCTCCTAGATCTATCAACAGTGGTGTTCCTCAGGGCTCTGTCCTATCACCAACTCTCTTCCTTTTATTCATCAATGATCTTCTAAGCTGTACATCTAACCCTATCCACTCATACGCTGACGACTCCACCCTTCACCTTTCCATTCGGTTCCCGCAACGCCCATCTCAACAGTTACTTCAACAAGCAAGGGATGAGGCTGTGGCACACCTAATGTCTGATTTGGCTCGTATCTCTGACTGGGGTAAAAATAATATGGTTGTCTTTAATGCATCTAAGACTCAGTTCTTACACCTATCAACCCGACAAAATCTTCCACAGGTATACCCACTAATGTTTAATAATATTCAGCTTAATCCTGCATCATCCTTGAACATGCTTGGGGTTTCATTTACTCGGGACTTATCTTGGAAATATCATATTACATCTCTTGTAAAATCTGCTTCCAAGAGATTGGGTGTGCTAAGCCGACTCCGCACTTTCTTCACCCCTGCACAATTGTTGACTCTATACAGGGGTTTTATCCGCCCCTGTGTGGAGTACAACTCTCATGTGTGGGGAGGCTCCCCACATACAGCTCTTCTCAATAGGGTGGAGGCAAAGGCTTTTCGTCTCATTAACTCTCCTCCTCTTACTGACTCCCTTCAACCTCTGTCTCTTCGCCGCACTGTTGCATCTTTATCTCTTTTCTATCGCTACTTTAATGGTCACTGCTCCTCTGAACTCTCTGCTTGCATTCCTCCACCTCTACGACGGGCGCGTAGCACCCGTCTGGCAGCAAACTCTCATCCTTTTTCTGTCCAACTCTCTAATGCAAGAGTTAACCGTTACTCCCAGTCTTTCATTTATGCAACAGGTCAGCTCTGGAACTGTCTCCCTCTGTCTGTATTTCCTGCTGCCTATGATCTCCAGTCTTTCAAACGCAGTGTGTCCAGGCATCTCAAAATGATCGGATCTTGAATTTGGCTCTATATTGTATTTTGTTTTTCTCTTGGAGGGAACTGTTACTGCGGGCTCATGGCCTTTGGTTCCTTCTTCCTCGCATAAAAAAAAAAAAAAAAAAAAAAAAGCAACCTAACTGTTCTATAGTACTGGTTCTTTCTTAGGTGTTTTTTAGAGAGTAGGTCATAACTAAGCAACCTAACTGTTCTATAGTACTGGTTCTTTCTTAGGTGTTTTTTAGAGAGTAGGTCATAACTAAGCAACCTAACTGTTCTATAGTACTGGTTCTTTCTTAGGTGTTTTTTAGAGAGTAGGTCATAACTAAGCAACCTAACTGTTCTATAGTACTGGTTCTTTCTTAGGTGTTTTTTAGAGAGTAGGTCATAACTAAGCAACCTAACTGTTCTATAGTACTGGTTCTTTCTTAGGTGTTTTTTAGAGAGTAGGTCATAACTAAGCAACCTAACTGTTCTATAGTACTGGTTCTTTCTTAGGTGTTTTTTAGAGAGTAGGTCATAACTAAGCAACCTAACTGTTCTATAGGGAAAGGAAATTAGAAAACACAGCTGGGTATAGGTGTGACACGCAAACAGGTAATTAGCTAACAGGTAGGAGTGGATACAGGTAAGACAGGCCTTCGTCTATAGTGGTACTGTATATGATTGTCGATGATGAGGATGATGATGATGATGATGACATTCTCTCTCTCTCTCTCTCTCTCTCTCTCTCTCTCTCTCTCTCTCTCCTTTATTGCCATTTCCCTCCCTTTCCACTTCCATTCACTCATATCGCTTCCCTGAACATTTCCTCTCTCTCTCTCTCTCTCTCTCTCTCTCTCTCTCTCTCTCTCTCTCTCTCTCTCTCTCTCTCTCTCTCTCTCATTTCCCCCCTCTCTTCACTTTTATTTCCTTTCCAAGAATAGACTACTCCACCAGCTCAAAAAAAAACTCTCTCTCTCTCTCTCTCGCTCTCTCTCTCTCTCTCTCTCTCTCTCTCTCTCTCTCTCTCTCTCTCTCTCTCTCTCTCTCTCTCTCTCTCTCTCTCTCTCCTGTCATTCTTAATTTAATTTTTTTCATACTATTTATATTAATATTAGACCACATAGTAGGTATGGTAAGGTCTGTGAGGTATGAGAATCTATGTATCTCTCTCTCTCTCTCTCTCTCTCTCTCTCTCATCTCATATGAGTGTGTAGGCTCTCCAACAGGTCTGAATAAGTCTGTCTCTCACTGGCAATTTTGATGGCTGTACAAACAAGCTGAATGGACGATGTTGAGAGATACGAGTATTACGTCATTTCTACGTCTTACTGTCTCCCTTCTCACTGCTGGGGAGATAGGGTCAAAGGGAGACTGAATGAAGGGAGGGAGGTGCGGAGGGAGGACGGAAAAGGAGAGAATGGAGAGGAATGGAGGAAAGGAACAGGGAAGGAGAGGGAATGGGAAGGACTGGATGGGGAGGGAAGGAGAGAGCAGAAAAATATTGCAGATCTCCGTCAGGTTAGAGACAAGGGGGTTCACTGACCGCATGACCTGTATCGCGTCATAAAAGCGCCATAGGGATGTTAAGAAAGATGTGATAAGCAAAGGAATGGGTAGGATGGGCCGGAGTGTTGGTCGACATTGGGGCTTAGACATACTTATCTGCTTGTCACCACTGAATCAGCGTTCTTTTCTGTCTTCTTTCACATCAACTAACAGAGACGAAAAGAGGCGAAAGTTAAAGGGTGATACTTAGTGGTGAATATGTTGAAGGAAGACGATATTAGCACATATTTTACTGACATTTCTTACATTTTATTAACAATTGAATTTCCTCAGTGATATCTGTCTATTACTCCCTCTATACCAACACTAACCACTGCCTTCCAACACACTAGATTGACACCTTACACTTATACTTGTCTTTTTATTTACACTTGCTCTATACGTAAGCTCTGTCACTGTTATATGAGTTACACTTGATGTTACCCAACTAGTCTGTCTGTCACTGCTCAATCGACGCCTCTCACTGTCTTCCTACACCTCACCTACTGCACACACACCTCTGTCTGGTTCTTTTCTGTCTTTTCCTTCATTTTACTTTCATTCTTTTTCCTTCCTTCCTATTCCTTCCCTCCACTTCAACTCCCTTTCCTTCTATTGCCTCTCTTTTCTTCTTCTTCCTTTACATTGTATTTCTTTTCTCACTCTCCTCCTTCTCCTCCTGTTTCTTCCCTTCCCTTTCCTTCCTTTCCTTTCCCTTCCCTTCCCTCCCTTCCCTTCCCATGTCTTCCATCTTCCCTTCAGCTTTCCATCTTTCCTTCCCTTTCTCTCTCGTCCCTTCCCTTCTGCTCTGTCTTGTCTTCTCTACGTTCGTCATTCAGTCTTTCTTCCTTTCTTTATTTCCTCGTCTTCTCTCTCTCTTCCTCCTCCCTTTGTTTCACTTCTCCGTTTCTTTTCTCTCTTTCAGTTATTTCTCACTTTCTTTACAATCAAGACTTCTGCATTTTTCACTTGCTTGCTCAGTCATTGTGGTGTGTGTGTGTGTGTGTGTGTGTGTGTGTGTGTGCTTATATTTGTGTGTGTTTGTTCGTCTTTTCGCGCTCTAACTACTGAAGGCTATAAAAGAAAAAGACAAATACTTCTAAAGTGACTGACTCTTTACCATAACTAAATTTTCAGAATAAAGTTTAAGGGTCAGGGATAAGGTCAAAGGTCAAGGTCATATATATAAAGAGAAATTTGAGTCAAGAGGAGAATTTTAACCTGTTTATTACGGACGCTTTTATGACTCTCTCTCTCTCTCTCTCTCTCTCTCTCTCCCCTTCCTTTCGCTGTTCTTTTCTTTCTCGTCTTCCTCCTCTTCCTCTTCTACTCTTTCCTCCCCTTCCTTCTTCTCCTCTTCTCTCTTCTTCCATCCCATCTCTCCTCTCCCTTTCCTCTTCTTCATTTTTCCTCTCCTCCTCCTCCTCCTCTCTTCTCTCTCCCCTTCATTTCCTCCCTCCTCTCCTCTTCCCTCTCTCCACCTTCTCGGCTTATCCTCTCTCCTTCTCTAATTCTCTCTTCTCTCCTCCTTTTCCTCTTCTTCCTTGTCTCTCTCCATCCTCCTCCTCCTCCTCCTTCCTTCCTTCCTCATATTCTTCCTCTTTCCTTTCTTTTCTCTCATTCCTCTCTTCTTTAACCTCTTATTCTCTCTTATACACCTCTTTCCTCCATCTCTCCCTGTTCTCCCTCTTTTCTCTCCCTCCTCTCTTTCTTCCTCCAGCTCTTCCTACTCTCTCTTCCTCTCTCTTCCCTCCCTCCCATCTCTCCCTATCTCTCAATTTTTCTCTCCCAGTCACTACCATTAGTGAGAGTACGAGATAAAATCCTCCTCCTCCTCTTCTTCTTCTTCCTCCTCCTCCTCTTCTTCCTCTTCCTGTTCATCATCACCATCATCATCGTTTTTCTTTCCCTATTCTGCTTTTTTCATTTCTCTCTCTCTCTCTCTCTCTCTCTCTCTCTCTCTCTCTCTCTCTCTCTCTCTCTCTCTCTCTCATTTTTTCTCCTCTTTTGCTATACTTCCCTTTCCTCTTCTTTCCTCAGTCTTACTCTTCTCCCCTCTTCATCCCTCACTCTATACTGTATATTTATTTCATTTCTCTAATTCTCATTACCTCATACTCATTACCTATTTTCCACGTATTCCCTGTCCACTCATGTCCTTCTTCTCCATTCCTTCCTCCTCACTCTTCTTATATTTCTCTCCTTCCTTCTTCCTTCATCTTCTTTTCTCCTTTCCTTCCTTCTCAGTTGTTCAGCTTTCATTTCTCACTCACTTCTCTCCTTCCCTCTTCTGTTCCCACATTTCATCTCTCATGCTCTCCACCCTCCTCACTCTACTCTTCCTTCATTTCTCTCTCTCTCTCTCTCTCTGTCTGTCTGTCTGTCTGTCTCTTCTCTTCCCCGTCTTCATCATCATCATGTTTCTTCAGTCCGTCTCTCCTTCATTCCTTCCTCATCATTTTGCTCTCATTTCTCTCTCTCTCTCTCTCTCTCTCTCTCCATTTTTCTTTCTTTCCCTTTCATTTCTCTTATTCTTCCTTTCGTTTATCATTCTCTTCCTTTCATTCCTTTCTCTTACTTTCATTTCTCCTTCCCTTCCATTCATTTCTCCTTCTCTTCCTTTCATTTCTCCTCTCTCTTTCACTCATCTTCCTCTTCCTGTCACTTCTCATCTCTTCCTTTCATTTCTACTCCTCATCTCCACTTCCTCCCTTCCTATCATTCCTCATTTTTTCTTTCTCTCATATCTCCTTCTCCTTTCATTCCTCCTCCTCTTCCCTTCATTTCTCCTTCACTTCCTATCATTTCTCCTCCTCCTTTCATTTCCACTCCTCATCTCCTCCCATTTCTTCTCCTCCTGTCACCTCTCATTCTCTTTCATATCTCGCTCTCCATTTCTTTCTCCTTCACTTCCCATCATTTCTCCTCCTCCCTTCATTTCCACTCATCTCCTCTCATTTCTTAATTTTGGGAATAAAAATCATCATCCTAGGTCATGTCTTCATTAACCCTTTACTGCCAATGACCTCCTCTTCTTTACTGTATTCATTTTCACTTGGCGTAGAATTGCCACCTAACCATTTTAAATGCTGAGATGCAACAAGAGATTAACACCAACGTATGATGCTTGTCACGAAGAAGTGCTATGGAAAGGGTGTAGAGCCTCTGTATTGTCTTTATTCTTCTTTTTCTTTTCTCTCTCTTTTTTTTCTTTGCCACTGAGCTACGTGACATAGGCTGCAAATGGACGAAAATTTCCCAGGTGAGGTGAATAAACTATAGAACGTCATGATACCGAAAACATTAACCACATCACTCTAACAGGGACGCCTTCCCGTGGTGGCACATCTATAATCCCGTGGCTCCGCTGTCCCGTTGTAGATTACTGTTTCGTGTACCATTTTCTCACTTATTCTTATCCAGGAAAGTCTAGGTTGGGTTAGGCGTCTTGTGTTAGTATCAGGTTAGGTTAGTTTGTCAGGTTAATAGGTTAGGTTAGGAGAGGTTAAGTAAAAAAATATAAGAAAAAATGGAAGAATTATCTATCTATCTATCTATTGCCAGACGCCTCAATCCCGTTTGGGGTGGCCACAAACAAATCGCCTCCAAGTCGCCCTGTCCCCCGCCATTTCACTGCCCTGCTCCCAACTCACACCCCCCTCTCTCATATACCTCTCTACCCCATCCCTCCATCTCATCCTCGGCCTCCCCCTCGCTCTTCCCCCCTCCACCTCACTCACATACACTCTCTTCGTCAGTCTTTCACCCTCCATCCTCTCCACATGGACAAACCACCTCAGTGTGTTCCTCATAACGCTTCCTATCACATCCACATCCACACCACAACGCTCCTTTATATCCTCATTCGTCAGCCTGTCTCTCCACGTGACTCCACAGGCTCCTCTTAAATAACTCATTTTATTATCATCCTAGTTAAAACACAATAAAAAAAAAAAAGTGGCATACACAACGGAAATTTGCTGCCTTCTTATACGAATTCCCTCAGCTTCCCTATCCCGCGAAAGGAGTATGTTGGAGCCCAGCGATCTGGAGATGGCAAGTATAAACATAGGTACATACATCACAGCACTGACGGGGTGTGTAGCCAGTCCAGAGATCTGTGTGTTCTGTTTCTAACACACGTCAACGATTCTGTTAAATAGAAAAAAAAAAAAAGGCCAAAGTCATGTTTTCATTGAGGCGAATTTTAGACTTCTGGCCTCCAAGCTTATTACACTACATCGCAAAAAAAAAAAAAATGAAAGAAAAAAGCTTATTATACCATCCCCCCAAAAAAAAATCTTCAAAAAACCTTCTCTCGGTTGGATATTAAGCCTGGCTGCGTTAATTAAGACGACCTGAAGTTTACCTGGCCACTGATTAATTCCACCTTGACGGTCAATACACCTGAGTTGCGGTGAATGTGACGGCAAGTATTAACACTCTCAGGCCGCCATGACTCGCTCTCAGCTGAATAAAACCGTCTGGCCTGAGCTGGCGGACAATATCAGAGTTGTCTCCATCGTTTGTGGGTTACTACTACAACTGCTACTGCTACTACTACTACTGCTGCTACTACTACTACAACTGCTACTGCTACTACTTCTACTGCTGCTACTTCTACTGCTGCTACTACAACTACTGCTACTACTACTTCTACTACTACTGTATTAATACTACCACCACAGCCAATAATAATAATAATAATAATAATAATAATAATACGACGTGGTCCATCTTGCTACTCTCATATTCATTAATGTCGAACTGAAGGAAGTAGATAAGAACTTCCAATAATTTTCTTCACAACTAAAGGTCTCCCCAAGGCTGAGGAAAATCGTCTGGAGATAATAAGAAATACAAGAGATAACGCATCCTGGAGGTGATAACAAGGTGTGAATTAAGCAAGAATACTGGTGATGTAATTATTGCATGTGATCACCCTAGAGAGTTTCATGTGTGTGCTGGGGGTGTAGGAGGGTGTGTGAGGGTGTAGAGTGTGTGTGAGGGTGTAGAGTGTGTGTGTGTGTGTGTGTGTGTGTGTGTGTGTGTGTGTGTGTGTGTGTGTGTGTGTGTGATTAATTAGCTAAACACACACACACACACACACACACACACACACACACACACACACACACACAGATAGATTGATAAGAGAGAGAGAGAGAGGTGGGGGGGCTGTACTGTTTAAAAATGCTGTATGTGATGAAAAATCCCTGAGGAACACCACTAGTAATAGCTTTAGAGACATCAACACCATACCACATCACACCATCAACACCACATCACACCACACCACACTTTCACCACATCATCACCACACCTTATCCTCACAACACACCACACCACCACGACACGACACATTACACCACACCACACCACATCACACCACACCACACCACACTACACCTCCACCACGCCAAAACCACATCATCAACACCATATCATCACCATAAGGCATTATCACAACACAACAACAAATCCTCACAGTCTGTTCCCTATAATCCAACCAACTTATTAACACTTTCTATAATTCCTATTTCTTATACAGCAACAAGCTTTTATTCGCTCCATTAAGGTTATTTTTTGTGTTTTTCTGTGCTATTTCCTGAGTAGTCTATTTAATTTTCGATAGATATTTAGAACTCGATGGGTTTGATACAGCCTTCATCAACCTCATAAAAACACAGATCTCTCTTAAGTTGAAGAAAATCGTCTGAAGGAAGCAAGACTATAAAGAAGAAGCTATGTCACCGTAATGATGGAATTGATAAACAAAAACATAAGGTAACAAGAGTGAAGAAAAAATGAACGCCATCGTGTTGAAAGAGTTAAAAAAATATCTTGCCCTTTAATTACCTTTCTTTTAAAGTCTCCTTCAGCCACATACCTGGAATAAAAACAAAGATGTATGTAATTTATGAGACAAATACATAACCTGCTACATGACAGATTTAACTTATATTTCCATTTTTTATGCTAAATGTATATATTACGTACTTAAACAAAAACTAGAGAGAGAGAGAGAGAGAGAGAGAGAGAGAGAGAGAGAGAGAGAGAAAGAGAGAGAGAGAGAGAGTATAAGGAGCGGGAGAGACAGGACCGTTTGAAGAAGCTAAATCTGTTTATCAAAGAGCAGACTAAAAGCTCTGATTCAAGTATATACAATTATCAGATATAATAAAATGGCAGTAGATAAGTGTTCAACAACAGACCTGTCACATTACACTCGAGGTAATGTTTATAAAAATACTGGCAAACATTTCTAGCATAATTTAGCAAAGCGTTTTCTCTTCAACAGTGTCGCAAACCTAACAGGTATTCTTAGCGATGTAATAAACTGCGATTGAGTAATAATATTCTAAAGTCGCTTGGGTAATATCTAGCATCCAATTCCTAGTAAAACATATTGACAATTAAGTAACAGAAAACACAGAGAGTAGAGCAACAGCGCAATATCGTTAAGCTATTATGAACACTTCGTAAACATTAAGATAGTGCAGAATAAAGCTTCTCATTCATCCTTACCTTTAACATTTCTCCTATGATGCATGTTGGTCTTTCTCATTTTTTCATGCCGGGTTCGCCTGAAAGTATTGGTGGGTGGAGGGAGATTTCTTGCTTGCCTAACCTTATTGTCGGCTCATGGATGATATAGCCATAGTCTTCTTTGTTATAAAAAAAAGACCAAAAAATATTTAAACAAATCCTTAAGTTTGTTGTTCTTTGCTTTCCTCCGTTCTCCTTTGTTTGTATATTAAACCTTCATCCCTACCACACCACCACACCACACCACCACCACCACCACGCCACACCACACCACCACCACGTCACACCACACCACCACATCTTCCGGGTGTTTTTCTTTTTTTTTCATTCTTTCTTCTCTTACTCCTGCCTCTTTCATTACCTTCACCGCACCTACTAATTCACTCCACCACCACCACCGCCGCCACAACATTTGCCAGACCTTCATCGTACTACCCACACCCTCATTAACACAAGGAAACACCCCTAGCACAACACACATCACACCAACAAATCTTCATCACACAACACCTTCACCCCACCACCACATCAAACCACATCATCACAACATACCCCTTCAACAACACACCATACCACCACAAAACACCCCTTCCATACCACACCACACCACACCACTACATGATACCCCCACCACACCACACAATTCCACCACAAGACACACCTGTAACACCTAACACCTCACCACACCACACCACACCACCTCCACAACACATCCCTACAAACACTCACCATCTCACAACAAAACACTTCTATCATACCACTCCAAACTGCCTAGGGAACAACTACTACTACCACACCCTCATCCCCACCACTACATCATATCACACCACCACAATACACCAATACGACAACACATTCCACCACAGGACACCCCCACCACACACCACACCACACCACCACACGCACACCGTATCACACCACACCCTCACTGCATCACACCACACCACCATACCCACACCACATCACACCAACCTGTGCCAGAGTGACAATCTCGCGAGTGACCCCTGTTTGTTTACTCCTACCTCTTTCATTACCCTCACCACCACTACTAATTCACCACCACCACCACCACACCACCCTCTCCTTCCCCATCACTTACATAATTGACCTCTGAACCCCACCTGACATTCCTATCATCATTTTCTTGTCTTTATTTCATGCACTCAGATATGAAGATAAAATTGAAAGGAATATTACTTTTTTCAATTTTATCATCGTTCTCAACTTTATCATCAGCCATCATTCTCTCTCTCTCTCTCTCTCTCTCTCTCTCTCTAAGCACCCAGACAAGTAGTCAGATTCAAGTATTCCAGGTATATTTCAGGTTTACATCGTCATTATTATCATTATCATCATCATCACACCCTTCAGTCACCATCATCATCATCATCATCGTAAACCGATTTTGATGAAACTTTGTATGAACTCTCTCTAGAGCTCCAGATATTTTATAACCATTATTTTTTTTTTTGGGGGGGGTATCAAAGTTCTGAAACATGTCTCATCTGCGAATGTCTAGTTTGTTTTCTGTGCCGGACAAAAGGCATCAAGTCCATTTTCTTCCAGCCTTACCACACACTAGTTTATTCTTCATTTTTCATTTATTTCAAAATTCGAAAAATTAACAATGGACGACTGACCCTAAGAGATGCAAGTCGTATTAAGGGGCTGTAACAGAGTCGAATTCTGGGTTGCGAGGGAGGCTTCGTTGCACCTCCTCCTTGGCGATTTATTCTTCTCTTCAATACTCCTATGTCGTTTTAATATCCCCATACCTTGCTTCAAAAACTGACAAGAGGAGTGTGAAGTGTAACGTGAAAAATAACTCACTAAGACGCATTACAAATCTCCAGAGTCACTTTGAATACAACACACAGTCACTTCTCTCACCACACATAGGCTACGTTTTTAACCTTAATTCAACTGCATCCTTAGTCTGTCTATCTGTCTGTCAGCCTGTCTATCTATCTATCTGTGCGTCTGTCTGCCCATCTGTTGGTCTCGTCTGCTGTCTGTGCATTAATTTACCTCTATCGATCTATCTATCGATCTGTCAGTGTATCTATATTTCGATCTATCAATCTTTATCTGTCTGCCTGTTTGCCTACCTGTCTATCCGTCCATCTCTAATTCAATTGCCTGACACCGCATGCAGTGAGGGGGTAACTTCGACAAAAGCGGGAAATAAGAGAAAAACACAAAATCGGTGCCAGAACGAAACGGAGAAATTGTGTCGACTAAGAGACTATTCAGTGAAATGACATTTTGTTGGGGGGCTGCACGTGTGTGTGTGTGTGTGTGTGTGTGTGTGTGTGTGTGTGTGTGTGTGTGTGTGTGAGAGAGAGAGAGAGAGAGAGATGTGTGTGTGTGTGAGAGAGAGAGAGAGAGAGAGAGAGAGAGAGAGAGAGAGAGAGAGAGAGAGAACCAATTTTCAGGAAACGCATTCACACAAACTCTCACGCATATCTTTCCTCCGAGATATGCACACACACACACACACACACACACACACACACACACACACAAGTTCATCCCTTCATGTGTCGATACTGTAATTTATTTAGGTATGCTACGTTGATGTTTAGGTGGTGGAGAGGAGAGCCTTCACGTGGTGGCGCCGACATAACCAGGTTGTTTGGCTGCTCGGTATACAAACGTCCTTCATCTCGCTCCCTAATCCCCTGAAAGGAGAATGATAAGCTGCAGGAGGAGGACAGCCTCATCCTGTAGTGCCCCGGGTTGACGTACTAATGAGTCAGGCTGGAGCTACTGCTACTACGTCGTGGCTGAGAAAAATATATATGTAAATACTCGTATCTTAAGAGAATGTTCATCACTTCAGTACGATGTCCTTCACCTTTTATTCCTGATACCTTCATACAGTTTGTTCAACTTAAAAAGGATTTGTACAAAGGGAGTTACTGAATGCCATACCTAACCCCTCCATTTAGAAGATAACTCCTAAACCAAGGAAAATAATTGTTATCAAGAATTATATATATATATATATATTTTTTTTTCTATGATGTCCTGGTAGTGCAGGAGTGAGGGTGTGATATGCATGATAAATTCAGTAACAAAGAGGTGTCAGGGAACTTCGTCCATCCACAAGACTGTAACAGTTATACTGTTAAAAGCCAATCTCATTTGACCCTATCTAGGTGTAGGTATGCGAGGCTAGGCTACCGCAGGCCAGTACATCAATGGTATATGACCAGCCAGCTTCCCCCTGATGACGATCACATGATCAATAACCTCCAGTCATCTCTTGAGGATCGAGCCTACTGTACTCAAGAGCATCACTCCAAAAACTGGGGCGTTCTAACCACTACGCCATCAAGAAATACGTCACTGTGAAAAGGTGTCAGAGAGCCTTCCAAGTCCACAAGACAAGGCCCATTTACCACACAAATTAGACTGGTAAATTTGACATGTCAGGAGCCTGCTAAAAGCCACAACTGTCCGTCCCAGTATCATGGACCCACCACCTCACCAGGGTCCAGTCATGGGATAATTTGGCCCGACATATTATTAGCTCCTAAAGTCGACTGGGAAAGAGGGGGGAGAGTTTTCAATTTATATGCAAAGTTTTGTAATCATTTCTGTTCGAACTGGAGGCTGGTGGGGGCGATGGGCGGCTTGAAGTTAGGTTCACAGGAAACTTAGCTAATTATTAGTGACTCCAAAGGCCTAGGAACAGTAAAACATGATTTTCTACATAATAAGCCTCGTGCAATCAACAGGGAAAAATCTGAGTCTTTTTTTTTTTTTATGTGGAGAGGATGGAGAATGAAAGACAGGCTAGAGAAGTGTAAGTGAAGAGTTAGAGGGATAGGGGGAGAGGGAGAGCATGGATGAGATGGGATGGAATGAAGGGATATATGAGATAGTCGGTGTGAGCTGGAAGGAGGGCAGCCAAATGACAGAGGACAGGGCTACATGGAGGTGATTAAGTTTGCCTGTAACAACCTCTTACAGAATTAAGGCGTCTGACTAAAGAGAGACATAGGGAGGTAGATAGACTGACAGATAGATAGATAAAGTAGATAGATAGATAGGTAGGTAGGTAGATAGAAAAGTAGATAGATAGGTAGATGGATGAAGTAGATAGATAGATAAAGACAGATAGATTTTTCTTATCACCACCATATAGTCTTAATCATCTCGTGGAATAATCACGATCACCAGTGTATGATAATCCTAGCTCAGTGTATTACAACTTCCTCTCCATCATCCGGGGTTTCCACCATAAAGGAAAAGCCTGTTTAATCATTTCCTTAAAGTCTAAGTTAAAGTCATACTCACTGATGGGCCTCGCGGTGATGTTAGCCCCTTCACTATCCTCATTTTACTCTAACTTGGCCTAAAATTACCATCTCTCCATCTTGAATGCTGAGTTGTGACAATCGATTAGGACTGGAATATGATGCTAGTTACGATAAAGTGCTATGCTGAGCTACGTGATAGAAGCTGCATAAAGACGAAAATCTGGGCCAGGTTAAGAGCTATAGTCAGCTTACTCACGGTGATTGTATCTTTAGGGCTGGTGGGCTGGTGGCTTTTCCTTGGTGTGCGTGTCAGCCTTCTTACATTGCACTCGTGGATGTTTGGTAATCTGTTATGCTGTATGAGACTGGCCAGGAGCAGAGGATGGAGAATTAGAAGCTGACTAGAAGAGTGTATGTGAGTTAGGTTGAGGGAGGGGACAAGGAGATCAAGGGTGAGATGGAGTGGAGAGATAAATGAGGGAAGAGGGATGAGATGGAGGGATAGAGTGGAGAAATAACTGAGGGAAGGGGGCGTGACTTACAGGGGGGGACAACTAAATGACAGAGGACAGCGCGACGTGGTGGTGATTTGTCTGTGACCTCCCTTTAAGGTCTTCCACATACTTTGACTTTGCAAACGCCAGATCTATCAATGACAACTCTATCAACGCCGACTCTGTCAACGCCGACTCATCGCTGACCTGCAGACGCTGCCTCAATCAACGTCAACTGTGCCAACGCCGTATCAGTACAGGGTCTATCAGCATCGCCTCTGCTGCCCTCTTCCGTAGTGCCATACAGCCATTATCTGGTTTGGTGCTACTTCGTTATTATTCCTTCCGTCCTTCCTCACCCTTCCTGCTTGGTTACGACGGGGAATCGATCGTAAATATATTCAACAAACCCAGCCCTGGTTAGTACAAAGTTAGTATGAGGTGGTGGCATGGAAGAACTAGTCCAAATGGTCTTGAAGGAGATCTGAGCCTGCATACAAGTACCTCACAGAACCGGCTCAGGTAGTTACTGTGAGGGAAACACTTTTAGTCTGATCCCTAACAATGAACCTGCCTAGTATGGTAGCACCTGACTAGTATAGCTTCATTGATCATTGGGATGCTCAAGCTTCTCCACCACGTCAAGGCAGTGTTCCTTTGGAGAAGGGCGCCCCCCGCCTTCCAAAACACAAACATTCCAAAAAAATCCAAAGATAATTCCAAAATTTTGTAAGAAAGCAAGATCTTGAAAAAGAGTAAATTATAAGTCCGGCAAATAACCATTGCTGTCTCTCTTGTGTGCATTCCAGCTCTCCTGATCAATTCTCTCATTTTGAGCCCCAGTACCAGATCTTTTTCTTATCACACTTTCCCAGTCCAACCTTCTGCTTGGTCCAGTCGCCCTTCTTGGGGTTCATCATCCACTCAATCTCCTCCCCGGCCTTCTTCACCGCATCGTCTGTCACGCCCCAGATCATAAAAGGCCGATCCGTTTGCCATGGCACGGTGATCTTGACCCCATACACCCTCTGGAGCGCCTGAATCCTTTGACCACCTTTGCCTATTATGCGGCCTCGGAGGTCCTCTTCTACATCCACCATCCTCACTGTCGTATATTTTATTTTCTCAGGGGCGATTCGTGTCTCCTCCATTTGGACTGCAAGCTCTTCCTTCCTGGAGGCCTTTGTCCTTTACGAGAGTGAGATAATAAGTGCGAGAGAAGTATGCCAAATGACTGTGTTGATCCGTGCACTTATATGCAGGGGTGTTCTAGGCGAAGATTTTGTTTTACAGCTCAAGAACTGGTACTTTGCTATACAAAGCAAGTGAACAGCAAAGTAACTCCTTCTAAAACTTGGCACAAGAGAACAAGGTTTGCGTGTGGTGCCGCTTTTCTTAAGTTGCCAGTTTAGAGGCATCTTGGAATAGGGTCGCAACTAATTACAGCCAGGCTGATCTTTTGGTTTCCTGAAGTATGGGAATAATATTGCATGATGAACAAAAATACGTACCGAAAATTCCTAATACCATAAATTACATCAAGTTTTGGTTGTTATGAAACATATGGTAGGCTAAAAAAAACTATTTTGTTAGGCTAAAATGAAGTGGATGAGTCAGTAGGCAGAAAGAGGGAGAAAGTTTGGACTCCCCCTGTTACTAAATGCTGGTTGCGCCCTAAAAATAATAATTCAGCGTATTTTCAAAATAAATATATATATATATATATATATATATATATATATATATATATATATATATATTTATATATATATTTTTTTTTTTTTTTTAAGTCCGTCCCTAGTGAAGATATCCCACGAACCGCACATGTTCACACGTTACCACTTCGACACAAATACCTACTGTTAGTATGGCATACGTGCTGCGGCTGTCTCATTCGGAACTGGTGTAATGGTATTAGCGGGGGTGGTTGGTCCAGTAAGTGTTGTGGCAGATCAGCAAAATATGCTTTAATGGAATTCAGATCACGCAACGGTGCCCTGCCTCAGCCTAGGATTTCACTCTCGTCTTTTCGGACCGTAGACCACATCACAAAGTATATACTGGCCATGAAAACTACCAAGTTACATACCTACCAAGAGAAACGCAGAGCTGCATGCCTGTGGTATAGCTTCATTAGGTTCAGGGGTGGCGCATCTATCAGTCTATTGCCAGACGCCTCAGTCCCGTACGGGGGTGGCCACAAACAAATCGCCTCCACCTCCCTCTGTTCTCGGCCATTTGGCTGCTCTTCCTCTAACTCAAACCCCCCTCCCTCATATCTCTCTCCACTCCATCCTTCCATTCTTGATCTCCCCTTCATCCTCTCTACCCCCACGGCACTCACACTTATCTGGTCAATCTCTGATTCTACATCCTCTTTCAGGCAAATAGACAAAAACACTTTTCATACACCTCCTGGTATATTAAATTGTATATGGGGTTCTAATGGCAATCTGACACAGCAGAGTTAAATGAACATAATTTTTTCAGACTCAAAAAAAAAAGTAATGTGTTGTTTTGCATTTTCAGGCGGCATTAGAGTGGATCTTCACTACGACAACTCCGGGGTAAATGCTTGGCCCAGTACTTTTTAAACAAGGAGGTGGGGAGGGGGATGCTACAGCTCCTTGCTCCGTCTGCTGTTGTGTGTATATTAAGTTGGGTTGGGGTAGGGTAGGTCATTTAAACGTTGGTGTCAAGTGATGCAGCTTTTCTTAATGTTGGCCACGACACTTACCAATGAACGTAACATGGAAAAAATGAAAAAGCCGAAGAAACTAATGATAAAAAAGTGGTCTTCAGCAGCTTAAGTACATAACCATCAATTTTCCTCATTAAAACTTGTGGAAATGAGGTGGAACTAAGCTTACCCTTGAACAGAAATTAAATTGCACTGGAATATTATTGCCCAGATTTCTTGCAATCTGTTTTTTTTTTGTGTGTGTGTGTGTTTTTTTTAGCTACGTATCCACAAATGATCTTCATCATTTCAAATTTTGTTTATTTTCGTTTACTTCATTCAATATCAGCAGAAAAGTGTCACTGAGATGCAGCAAAGAAAAAAAAAATCTTAAGCATTATATCTTTACTATACCATTAGGAACGTAGGGACCTGAGGCTAGGCTGCTCAGTTCAGCCAACTTACACAAGGAAAATAAGAACAAAATTTTTGAAACACTCAATCTTCGTCAAAAGCTGACCACTTCTGTCTGAGTAACAGCCATAATGAATGACATACATAGGAAATTAAACCAGCATGGGATATACCTGCAACACTAACACCTGCCTTAATTACCAGGCATTGTCGGCAACGTCATGTCCTGTCAGTGTATATATTTACGGTCCAGGGTTTCATCTACAAACTACACATACCACACAGTCAAGGGTCAGCATGTACTAAACAAATATACAAGTACCTATGGCTCAGGCAAGTCAATAGTGAACACATCAAATTGACGTATTTACGGTCCAGAGTTTCATCTACAAACTACACATACCACACAGTCAAGGGTCAGCATGTACTAAACAAATATACAAGTACCTATGGCTCAGGCAAGTCAATAGTGAACACATCAAATTGACGTATTTACGGTCCAGAGTTTCATCTACAAACTACACATACCACACAGTCAAGGGTCAGCATGTACTAAACAAATATACAAGTACCTATGGCTCAGGCAAGTCAATAGTGAACACATCAAATTGACGTATTTACAGTCCAGAGTTTCATCTACAAACTACACATACCACACAGTCAAGGGTCAGCATGTACTAAACAAATATACAAGTACCTATGGCTCAGGCAAGTCAATAGTGAACACATCAAATTGACGTATTTACGGTCCAGAGTTTCATCTACAAACTACACATACCACACAGTCAAGGGTCAGCATGTACTAAACAAATATACAAGTACCTATGGCTCAGGCAAGTCAATAGTGAACACATCAAATTGACGTATTTACAGTCCAGAGTTTCATCTACAAACTACACATACCACACAGTCAAGGGTCAGCATGTACTAAACAAATATACAAGTACCTATGGCTCAATCAAGTCAATAGTGAACACATCAAATTGACGTACACGGCTTGAAATGCTCCCCCAACTCCGTGACTGATGTCGTCTGCTGTCCTGTTATATCCCTATCATGTAACAGAAAACTTAATATCACTATTCCATTTATTTCTAAGACGAAAGTGTAATACTGTCTTCATTATTGTCTTCACTATCGATATCTTCACTATTTTCTTCAGTAACTATGGTATTGGATATCTTCACTATCGTCTTACTGCTTCACTATTTTCACGGTCTTTTTAATTTTTCACCATCATCTTCAATATATATATTTATTTTGAAAATACGCTGAATTATTATTTTTAGGGCGCAACCAGCATTTAGTAACAGGGGGAGTCCAAACTTTCTCCCTCTTTCTGCCTACTGACTCATCCACTTCATTTTAGCCTAACAAAATAGTTTTTTTTAGCCTACCATATGTTTCATAACAACCAAAACTTGATGTAATTTATGTTATTAGGAATTTTCCGGTACGTATTTTTGTTCATCATGCAATATTATTCCCATACTTCAGGAAACCAAAAGATCAGCCTGGCTGTAATTAGTTGCGACCCTATTCCAAGATGCCTCTAAACTGGCAACTTAAGAAAAGCGGCACCACACGCAGACCTTGTTCTCTTGTGCCAAGTTTTAGAAGGAGTTACTTTGCTGTTCACTTGCTTTGTATAGCAAAGTACCAGTTCTTGAGCTGTAAAACAAAATCTTCGCCTAGAACACCCCTGCATATAAGTGCACGGATCAACACAGTCATTTGGCATACTTCTCTCGCACTTATTATCTCACTCTCGTAAAGGACAAAGGCCTCCAGGAAGGAAGAGCTTGCAGTCCAAATGGAGGAGACACGAATCGCCCCTGAGAAAATAAAATATACGACAGTGAGGATGGTGGATGTAGAAGAGGACCTCCGAGGCCGCATAATAGGCAAAGGTGGTCAAAGGATTCAGGCGCTCCAGAGGGTGTATGGGGTCAAGATCACCGTGCCATGGCAAACGGATCGGCCTTTTATGATCTGGGGCGTGACAGACGATGCGGTGAAGAAGGCCGGGGAGGAGATTGAGTGGATGATGAACCCCAAGAAGGGCGACTGGACCAAGCAGAAGGTTGGACTGGGAAAGTGTGATAAGAAAAAGATCTGGTACTGGGGCTCAAAATGAGAGAATTGATCAGGAGAGCTGGAATGCACACAAGAGAGACAGCAATGGTTATTTGCCGGACTTATAATTTACTCTTTTTCAAGATCTTGCTTTCTTACAAAATTTTGGAATTATCTTTGGATTTTTTTGGAATGTTTGTGTTTTGGAAGGAGGGGGGGGGGGTCTTCTCCAAAGGAACACTGCCTTGACGTGGTGGAGAAGCTTGAGCATCCCAATGATCAATGAAGCTATACTAGTCAGGTGCTACCATAGGATGCCGGTTAAGTGTTAGGGATCAGACTAAAGTGTTCCCCTCACAGTAACTACCTGAGCCGGTTCTGTGAGGTACTTGTATGCAGGCTCAGATCTCCTTCAAGACCATTTGGACTAGTTCTTCCATGCCACCACCTCATACTAACTTTGTACTAACCAGGGCTGGGTTTGTTTGAATATATTTACGATCGATTCCCCGTCGTAACCAAGCAGGAAGGGTGAGGAAGGACGGAAGGAATAATAACGAAGTAGCACCAAACCAGATAATGGCTGTATGGCACTACGGAAGAGGGCAGCAGAGGCGATGCTGATAGACCCTGTACTGACACGGCGTTGGCACAGTTGACGTTGATTGAGGCAGCGTCTGCAGGTCAGCGATGAATCGGCGTTGACAGAGTCAGCGTTGGCAGAGTTGTCATTGATAGATCTGGCGTTTGCAAAGTCAAAGTATGTGGAAGACCTTAAAGGGAGGTCACAGACAAATCACCACCACGTCACGCTGTCCTCTGTCATTTAGTTGTCCCCCCCTGTAAGTCACGCCCCCTTCCCTCAGTTATTTCTCCACTCTATCCCTCCATCTCATCCCTCTTCCCTCATTTATCTCTCCACTCCATCTCATCCTTAATCTTCTCTCCCCTCCCTCAACCTAACTCACATACACTCTTCTAGTCAGCTTCTAATTCTCCATCCTCTGCTCCTGGCCAGTCTCATACAGCATAACAGATTACCAAACATCCACGAGTGCAATGTAAGAAGGCTGACACGCACACCAAGGAAAAGCCACCAGCCCACCAGCCCTAAAGATACAATCACCGTGAGTAAGCTGACTATAGCTCTTAACCTGGCCCAGATTTTCGTCTTTATGCAGCTTCTATCACGTAGCTCGGCATAGCACTTTATCGTAACTAGCATCATATTCCAGTCCTAATCGATTGTCACAACTCAGCATTCAAGATGGAGAGATGGTAATTTTAGGCCAAGTTAGAGTAAAATGAGGATAGTGAAGGGGCTAACATCACCGCGAGGCCCATCAGTGAGTATGACTTTAACTTAGACTTTAAGGAAATGATTAAACAGGCTTTTCCTTTATGGTGGAAACCCCGGATGATGGAGAGGAAGTTGTAATACACTGAGCTAGGATTATCATACACTGGTGATCGTGATTATTCCACGAGATGATTAAGACTATATGGTGGTGATAAGAAAAATCTATCTGTCTTTATCTATCTATCTACTTCATCCATCTACCTATCTATCTACTTTTCTATCTACCTACCTACCTATCTATCTATCTACTTTATCTATCTATCTGTCAGTCTATCTACCTCCCTATGTCTCTCTTTAGTCAGACGCCTTAATTCTGTAAGAGGTTGTTACAGGCAAACTTAATCACCTCCATGTAGCCCTGTCCTCTGTCATTTGGCTGCCCTCCTTCCAGCTCACACCGACTATCTCATATATCCCTTCATTCCATCCCATCTCATCCATGCTCTCCCTCTCCCCCTATCCCTCTAACTCTTCACTAACCTACCGTACACTCTTCTGGCCTGTCATTCATTCTCCATCCTCTCCACACAAAAAAAAAGACTCAGATTTTTCCCTGTTGATTGCACGAGGCTTATTATGTAGAAAATCATGTTTTACTGTTCCATTTCCCCCAGCCTGACATGCAACCGTCGAATATACAGTCTAGGTCCCGATATCGGCTCTAGGTGTGAGCAGGTTAGGACAAGTGAGTGTACAGCAGGGATGAAGACGACGTCTAATATAATAATAATAAAAAATAATAATAACAACAATAATAATAATAATAATAATAATAATAATAATAATAATAACAATAATAACTAGATCACCGTAAAATTGTCGAAGGGCACTTTTGATACCGTAATGAAAAACTTCCCACGGCCATTGCCTACTAGACGTCCAGCTAAAAAGGGACCTGGAGGTGAAGGTCACTGATCTTGCACATGTCACCTTAGGTCATAAGTCCACCATGTTTGGTGGCTTTAGCTTTAATCTTTTATGGAAAATTAGGTGACATCCAGAATATCCGGGGAAATTCTAACACTTAACTCTAGGCAATCTCGGAGGATATTCATCCAATTAAGATCATACTCCTTTCAGATATGCTCCTCGGCAAGGGACAAATGCTATAAAAATTTCAGCTTTCTTACTTAAGTGGTTTCTGAGATAGTCAACAATTTGGTTTACTATGTTCCGGATAATATCCAGAGATTCGGTTAACCAATTTCCGTACAATTCCGCCAGATGAAGCAGCCAGTTAGGGGACAAAGTTTGAAGGCTCTAGGCTAAATAGGCTCCGAGTAATGGCCATTTACTTTTTAAAAGGAAAGTAATAATAATAATAAGGATGTTGACAATGACAATAAAACTTCCCACAGGGATGTGGGAAATTTGACTACTAATAATAACGTCCACCAACTCAACCCCACCACTTGGCCACGCCTGCCAGACGACCTACTTGTACTGTCAGGTCCGGAAATCCTGCACACCTGCCATCAACACCCTCACCACCACCACAGCACCTCGGGGCACCTGGGTACAAAGGCCTCGTACAGTGGACTCTATTCTGAGTGACACAGGAGGCTTCATGGCATCTCTTACTACGATTATTTTCATCTGGCGGAACTGGGCTATACTCACAACTTGAATACTTAGTTGTGGTCGCATGAAATTTGGTGAACTTTTGTTTTGAAGTAGGAATAAGTCACCTTGCTTACCCGTCTCATCCACTCACTAGGCTGACTACACATGGCCATCAAATGTGCTGAAGGAGGCTAGGGATCTTTATCAGGTGAAAACAAATCGACTATAGTGATTTATTTAGCATACTAGACCTTGAGATTCCCTTCTATGTTATGTAGGTATAGGAGGCTTTATAACTCATCTTCCTTCGTGATATATTTAGCACATTTCACCTTAACACTTCTTTGCATGTTATATATATCTTGTTAATATCACCACACTCTGCATCAGTAAGACCAGAGCATATTAAGGTAATGTGCAGAATTAATCGCTAAGGAGGAGGTGTTAAGAAATCTCCACAGTCACTGAAAATATTCTTCTTGGCCTTAAAAAATATATTACTCTGTCTGTACATTTTTGAAAATGGCTGAAATATCGAAAATATTCTGCAGTATTCTCTTATTTACGTGTATGCCTCATGTACAATACATATTAACACAGGATAAAGATGGATAATTATACAGGAAATACACTGTGCTTAAAGAAACATTAACCTTAAAATAATAATAATAATAAATTCAACTTAAGACTGACCTCTGGTAGTGAAGGGGTTAATGAAGGTTGTATCTAACCCCTCTAGTTCGAAAATACATAATCCTTAGCTGAATAAAATCGTCTGGAGATGGCAATAATAAAATAAATACTGGGTCCTGAAATTATGGCAGTAAATTGATTCAGTAGTGTTCATTATTGCTGTATTCACCTTAACCGGGGGTCTTAATTCACACCTATACCGGTTGATGCTCTTATTCATTCACTGCTCTCTCTCTCTCTCTCTCTCTCTCTCTCTCTCTCTCTCTCTCTCTCTCTCTTTCATATATTAACAGACTGATAGACAGGCAGATACAGATAGATAGACAGATTGATAAAAAGGTAGACATAGATAGATAGGCAGATAAACATAGATAGATATATAGGTAGACAGATAGACAGACAGACAGACAGACAGACAGACAGACAGATACGATCCTGTATGATAAAGTTCTCATATTCTATTACAATGAATTCTCAATCTGTACTTGTTCAATAAAAATAAATGACTGAGAAGGAGGTGTAGAAATGCTTGGCTGAAAGATGGTAAACATGAGTGAGTGGAAATGACAAAATGGCCACGAAACGAAAGGAGACAGGAGTGAGAGAGGGAAGCCTGATGGAGACACTGTTATAAGAGACTGGCGAATGAACGTGGTGAAAAAAAGACCACTGATTACTCCCTTCACTACATCTTCCTTATTTCCTTCTTACTTTCGAGTTATTTTCCTCAGCTTATAAGACTGTTCAAACTAAAGAGGGCAGCTATAACTCTCACTAACCCTTCCACTGCTAAGAGATTTTCCCAAGCTGAAAAAAAATCGTCTGGCAGTGACAAGAGTAATATCTGGAAGGTGTTGAGCTGATGAAGTGTGAAATGTGGACGATCCGTGGAAGAGCTGGACTAAGTAGGAATATTGATGAAAGTGTGTGTGTGTGTGTGTGTGTGTGTGTGTGTGTGTGTGTGTGTGTGTGTGTGTGTGTGTGTGTGTGTGTGTGTGTGTGTGTGTGAGAGAGAGAGAGAGAGAGAGAGAGAGAGAGAGCACGAATATGACTAGGGCGGTGAAAGTGTATGTGGGAGTGAGTGTGTCTGGTCGAATGACATGTAAAAAGTGGGTTGGAGGGGAAACACTGGAAACAGCTTAGGCCTTTTATTTCTCTAATATTCTTCACTACACAACATCCATCACCACAGATCTCAAATTTCAAGAGCTATCCCACCACCACCATCATCATCATCATCATCATCATCATCATCATCATCACCATAACCATCATCATCATCATCATCAACATCCCCGCCTGTTCCCGTTGTCAGCCTCTTCCTCTCACTCCATCACCAAGTTGCCACTCATCATCATCATCATCATCATCATCACTCTATTTGGAAACGATGCACCACATACCTAGTGCAGTAAGATTAGCTACACATTCAGTCACTCATTATTAAGTTTCGTTGTCTTTATACTCCATGTCTGTTCCAACAACGACTGCCACTCAACCTAACATCATTATTTGGAGATATTACGTGAAAATTATCCTGAGAGAGAGAGAGAGAGAGAGAGAGAGAGAGAGAGAGAGAGAGAGAGAGAGAGAGAGAGAGAGAGAGAGATACACTGTGAAGAGATAGTGGAGAGGGGACGGAAATGGGAGTTCACTGAGGGTACACCACTATATACATATACACATATATATGTACGTATGAATGTATGTAAGTATGCACGTATGTATGTATATATGTGTATGTATGTTTTTCTATGCAAGGAAGAAGGAACCAAAGGCCAGACACCCGCAAGATTGTTCCCTCCAAGAAAAAACAAAAACAGTACGATAACAGAAAGCTAAATTCAAGATCATGTATGTATGTATATGTGCATGTATGTATATGTAAGTGTACGTATGTATGTGTGTATGTATGTATGTATGTATTTACTGTTGCGGACTGTAGTGTCGGTCCACTGCCTTCCGATAATGAGTAAGACAGTGAACAATACCTTTTGAAACTAACTGATGTCATCCTCGAATCCCAGCAAACTTTTCAGAACATTGTGTAAGACTTCCGTAATTCTTCGACCAAAATGTGAGGCGATATTCCTGCCCGCATCTGTACCTACGCAGGCTACACGTACATTATTATTTATTTATGTATTTTGGGTTAAAAGACCAAAATATGTTGCAACGTGCCGCGGAAATTTTCGCTAACTAAACCAAAATGCGAAATCTGGTCAGGTCAGGTTAGCGTTGGCGAGGAATTTTCACTTTACGGTTGGTTAGTAAAAGCGTCCACAACAACGTACTGTGGAAATTTTCGTTTTTTTAAGCCCCCCCACACACATTATAGATAGATAGATAGACAGATAGATAGACTGACAGATATATATAGATAGATATAGATACAGATGTAGATATGTTTTTGAAATGGGCACATGTGAGTGAGTCTCAAAGTGGGTGGAGGTGAGATTAAGAAAAAGGTGGAAGAAAATGGGGAAGAAACAAAAGGATATACATAAGAAATGAGGTTTGGAAACTAAAGAAGACAGGGAACTGACAGGGGATCGTGTCGGCTGGATGAATTAGTACGGAGGAGCCTGTGACATGGGTTTGCCGTCTATTTCCTAACTTGAGAGTCCACAGATTACCTGGATCAGACAGGTAATGATAGGTACAGGTGAAAAAAGTCCAGAAGTCCAGGTCCGCGATATGCAACCAGGATTTTAGTGGGTTGAATAATAAGCAGATGAGTATAAGGGCTATTGATCAACGCAATCCTCCTAATAATTTCTCTCTATTGTGCTTTCTCTCTCCTTGTGCTCCGGACCCCACCTCACTCCATACACAGGTGGGTAAAAGAGGCCATTACGAGGCTGTTGATTTATGCAGGATATATTTCTCTCTCTCTCTCTCTCTCTCTCTCTCTCTCTCTCTCTCTCTCTCTCTCTCTCTCTCTCTCAGCTAGCCACGTCCTCTGCACCACCCCAACCCAGTTGAGCCCTGTGCTGACTATACTAACGAAATTACCGCTTGCCCAATACAACACACACACACACACACACACACACTTAAAATGCGTGTGAAGTAACAGAAAATACTCAGAGAACGTTGCTGATCTCGAGATGTATTTTCCACACACACACACACACACACACACACACACACACACACACACACACACACACAAAATGCGTGTGATGTGACAGCAAGAACTCAGAGAACGTTGCTAATTTGGATGATGTATTTTCCACTGTAAGGAAATTGCAAAGGTAACAGACAGAAAATCACCTTGGACAGAAGATTTGAAAGGTATATGGAGAGAAAGTAAGAAAAATGTAACAGAGATGATAAGACAACTTTCCTTAAACTTACGCAAGCAGTCACTTTCCTTAAACTTACGCAAGCAGTCACCTTCCTTAAACTTACGCAAGCAGTCACCTTCCTTAAACTTACGCAAGCAGTCACCTTCCTTAAACTTACGCAAGCAGTCACCTTCCTTAAACTTACGCAAGCACTCTTAGGCTCTTGTGACTCATCTTCTGTTGGATAAAATCGTCTGGCGTTAAGAAAAAAATGTTAATGTTGTCCCGATAGTCAGTTTTGATGGTGGCATGATTGAGTCTTCCAGACTTCTATGGTTCACTCTCGTCTGAATAAAATCTGACAGTATGAATATTAAAATTATGGAGATGTCCCGATCATGCGAGGGTTAAAAGGAAGAAGTTAACTGACTCTCTCTCTCTCTCTCCCTCTCTCTCTCTCTCTCTCTCTCTCTCTCTCTCTCTCTCTCTCTCTCTCTCTCTCTCGTTCTCAAACTTCTGTAATTAGAGATCTAACCTATACAACCACTGTTAAGGTCGGAGCACTTAGAGGGAACTTTTGGGTCTATCCCCCCCCCACTCTCTCTCTCTCTCTCTCGTGGAAATCTATCCGTGCAGGGTTTGGAACTTTGGACACGATCTTTATTAACCCTTTCAGTATACCGACTTCTTTTTGGCATCATCAGTCCGAGTGCATTATTTCTTGTTTCCTTCTTCCCTACATGCCAAGACCGAGCGAATGCAAAAGAGGGGATATTGTTGTTGTTGTGACTCCTCCAGGCTCATCTCAAATGTAAACCCAGTGGACTGTAGACTTATATCATCCTTCTGCAGTCCTTCATCTTCCTTTTGTGGGACAGGGAAGAAGTTGTGGGACATTTCTATAATCACGCAGTGGAGTCGCCTGGTTGTATCGATGCCACCACATGAAGGGGTTCCTCTCCAGCAGCGAGGCAGAGAAGACAAACACACTCTACTCTCATCACGGAAAAGTTGTGAGAGGTTGATGGAATTAGCCTGCATGCCACGAAACAATGCGCCAAACAGCAGTGGAGGGTAAGCGTGTGGTAACCTGCTGGCACCACTCCATATCTGCTGGAACCACTTCACTGCTAGGCTGTTTTTTTTTCTTTTTTGGGTAGCAAGAATACATTAGCACTAGAATATTATACATGTCACGAAGAAATGTTATGGAAAGGATATAGAGCCGTGGTACAGTCTTTCTCTGCCAATGACCTACGTGAAGTAAGCTGCAAAAGGACGAAAATCTGGGCCAGGTGAAAGTTAAAGTAGTATAGAGGTTTGTTTAGAAGCCCTTCCCCACTGCAAAAATAAGTGTTGTTCTCAAGCAGGAAACTTTCTTTTTAACGCAAAACTCGACGAGGGAAAAAAAATCTATCCAGTGTCGTATTTTCTTTGTATTCTTGTTTCCTCTAGACGACTCAATTTAACTTAAGAAAGATTTGTTTTAGTGAAAGGATGAATGAAGTTTCAGAGCCATCGTTGGTTAAGGAAGCACCCTAACACCTCTTCCTAAGCGATTTACTTTGCATATTACACCTTGCTTCCCACTTCGGTGTTATCATGTCATTTTAATTTCACAATACTCTTCATAATTCACTCACAAAATTATATTAGTCAGTTGTATCCAAAGTAAATCGCTAAGGAAGAATTGCTACGATGCCTCCATAAGGAACGAAAATGTGGCCTTTTAACCCCGCTAGTTAGAAATGTGTTCCTTCAGGTGAACAAATTCTTCTGAAGGTAGCAAGTGAAGTCATGATGGCCTGTGTGTGTGTGTGTGTGTGTGTGTGTGTGTGTGTGTGTGTGTGTGTGTGTGTGTGTGTGTGTGTGTCCTCAGCGAGAAAGGCAACAGGCGAAAAGAACAGGAAAAGAAGCTAACACAAAGATATGAGAGAGAGAGAGAGAGAGAGAGAGAGAGAGAGAGAGAGAGAGAGAGAGAGTTTACAAAGGGCGTGACAGTGGTGATGGAAGCGTGATTGAGAGAGGGAGACCCTAGGGACATATTCTCTCTCTCTCTCTCTCTCTCTCTCTCTCTCTCTCTCTCTCTCTCTCTCCTTCCTTCCTTCTTTCCTGAACTACTAGCTGATATCATTCTTCCTCTCTTTCGACTCTCCTGTTTACTTTACATTTCTGAGGGTAATTTCTCTCTCTCTCTCTCTCTCTCTCTCTCTCTCTCTCTCTCTCTCTCTCTCTGCTGTTTCTTCGTGTTGTAGGTGTTCGTGCCTTACCTAATAAAGCTTGTTGCCACGACCCTGAGTCTTTATTTCTTAACTATGCACGCCTCTACGCCTTATTTCTCAAGTCAGCTTCCTCAGTTTTTCAAATAACGCATTTAGAATTATTTTGCAGCCCACAATCTATACAAAGACGAGAGAATAACCACCATACCATTTTATTTCAAGCACTTATTTTATTCGTCTTCTATGGTGCGGGCAGAGTTGATTCGATCGGGCCCTCTAGCCTGTTAGTTCTGTGGTTTATTCAGGTACGTTACTGATAAAAGATAATATGGAATGTTTTTATATATTACAGGTAGACTTTGGGAAATGTTAAGGAATTTCTCGCGTCTGTTACCTTTTTATTTTTTTATCTCTTCTCCCTCGTCTCTTCCTTGTCCTATTCTACCTACCTATCTATCTATCTATCTATCTATTGCCAGACGCCTAAATCCCGTAAGGGGTGGCCACAAACGAATCGCCTCCATGTCGCCCTGGTCCCCGCCATTTCACTGCCCTGCTCTCAGCTCACACACCCCTCTTTAATATACCTCTCCATTCCATCCCTCTGTCTTATCCTTGGCCTCCCATTCCCTCTCCCCCTCATGCACCTCACTCACACAAGTCTCACCACACCAGTTCTCATCACACCACTTCTGAATGAGATGGTATTTGTGCTTGATCAACAGACAGTGGGTATTGGTGCCTACGTGGTGACATGAGAAGGCATGTATATAACACGTACATGGATTGCAGGGAATTAGAAAAAGAACCATGGGAGTCGGAAACATAAAATATAATAATAATAATAATAATAATAATAATAATAATAATAACACTAATGATGATGCTTCTCTGCTTCTTGTGAGCGTCAAACTGCTTCAGCCCAACAATGACCGTCTTCAGGTATATAAACACAGAACATTTGCGTGGAGAGAGAGAGAGAGAGAGAGAGAGAGAGAGAGAGAGAGAGAGAGAATCAAGTCCCAGAAAATACCTTTACGGAGTTCAGGAATGTCAAACAGTGATTTTCCATCGTTCCAAAATAAATAAATATATTAATTAATAAATAAATAAATAATAGTGTAGGATTATTAGGACGTAATTTAGTGCCACTAGGGGTGTAGGCTGATCAACTACCCTAACTATCCTTTGAAGTAGTTATATTTCTTGAACTTCCCCTGCCTAGCCCCAGACCCCTACGAAGCGCTCTGCAATTCAACCCACGTCCATCCTTTTGGTCGGGTCTGTGAGGGGCAATGTGAGTCAGCAGTCTCTCTCTCTCTCTCTCTCTCTCTCTCTCTCTCTCTCTCTCTCTCTCTCTCTCTCTCACTTTGTTCTTTCTGTTCTTCACTTTTCTCTCTCTCTTATTTTCACCTGCTACTTTCGCATTCTACTCCACCTCTTGCTTCAATTCATTCCCTCTACCCTTCCTTGCCTCTCTCTCTCTCTCTCTCTCTCTCTCTCTCTCTCTCTCTCTCTCTCTCTCTCTCTCTCTCTCTCTCTCTCTCTCTCTCCAGTCTTCTCCTCCTTGTCCTCCTTCTTCTTAATCTTCATCATCTTTAACACTAAAATTTTCTATATTACCAAAATCTTAAAGACGGTGAACCACGAACTTAGACAAACTCTATTTTGAGAGGAACTGCTCGAAGGTCAAGATATCTGGGTCAAGTTTAATTATTCGATCCTCAAGCCAATTAGTAATGTAAGAAAATCGCTTGTGAGGCATATCTGAAGATCTAGTTAGGGTGGTCAGAGAGGGGAAATATCAATAGAGGGTTTTTACGACTGTACAGTTGAAAATTGACTGCAAAACGTTACAAAAAAACATGAAAGCAGTTACGTGATAGTTATATGGTTACGTATTAAATCTTTTTTCTGGACAGGCTGCCTGCGAGCAAACTTCCAGCAAGAAGGAAAGTTGCAAACTGACAGGCAGGGCAAAGTTGGCCTGGGCAGTGTGTCAGCCAAGAAGTACAGATACTGTCATCAGCAGGAGTAAGTTATCAGGAGGCCAGGCAGGCAGAAAAGCATATCCTTTGAGGAAACTGTGATGAAGGGCATCAGGACGTCAAACTAGAGGAGAGGAAATGGAAGAACACTGACGGAATTATCCAGAACAGAGTCAGACTCAAAATTCTAAGCAGATTTCAGGTTTTATAGAGGAGGTAACAACCACAGGGCCATGTGAGTGGAAAAGAGGAGGGAAGAAGGAATAAGTCAAGTTATTGGAGAGGTTTCTGGTATGGTGTCTGAAGAGGCAGAAAGAGTTAGTATTGGAAAATCCATCCAGTGCTTTTTAAGTTATTTTTGGCAGCACAAAACATATTTAACACAATCTTCTACAAAAACAAGGTGCAAGTCATTAGGGGCACAGGTAATTTGATGCGGATACCTGTTGAACGCTGCGTCCTTGTTGTTGGCAGGATATGAACCAGCTGGACTTAACCAAGGCTTTTTTTTTTTTTTTAGTACTATGCAGAGGGCAAGGAAAACGGATGCATGCTGCCATGCCCGAGACGATGACCTCTGTTATGTGCAATGGTTAGGGTGTGGCAGTGGTTAGGGTGTGGCAGTGGTTAGGGTGTGGCGGTGGTTAGGATGTGGCGGTGGTTAGGGTGTGGCGGTGGTGTGGCGGTGGTTAGGGTGTGGCGGTGGTTAGGGTGTGGCAGTGGTTAGGGTGTGGTGGTGGTTAGGGTGTGGCAGTGGTTAGGGTGTGGCAGTGGTTAGGGTGGTGGTCCCGGAGTCAATTTGCGAATCGGTAACTTAATCATGGCAGTCATCAACCAGCGGTATACGGCAATCATATTTTAACTCTCTCTCTCTCTCTCTCTCTCTCTCTCTCTCTCATACCATTGCACTCTATTGCACTACGTTATACACAAACTCTATTACCATTGCACTCTATCACACTACGTTATAAGGAGAGAGAGAGAGAGAGAGAGAGAGAGAGAAAATCCTACCTTGGGATTCCTCAACTCAGAATATCTAAACATATCGTACGGCCCCTAAAAATATATATATAAATAAAATAAAATAAATAAAATATCTATCTATCTATCTATAGCCCGACGCCCTAATCCCGCAAAGGGTGGCCGCAGACAAAACGCCTCCAAGTCACTCTGTCACCCACCCATTTTGACTCTCCCCCTCCCCCCAACTCTCACCCCCCTCCCTCAAATAACTCTCAACTCCATCCCTCCACCTCATCCCACTCCGGTCCTACCCCTCCTCTCTCCCTCCCTCCCACCTCACCCTACATACACCCTCTTAGTCAGTCTTTTCATTCTCCATCACTCTCCACATGTCCAAACCACCTCAGTGTATTTCTCCTAATCTTTTTCAACCACATCCACATCTACCCCACAACGTTCCTTCACTTCTTCATTCGTCAACCTGTCCCTCCATGTCCTCCACATGCTCCTCTCAAGTAACTCATTTCCACTCCACTCTCACCTCTTGACTTGTTCCCCTCTTGCAAGGTCCACGCCTCAGCTTCCATACGTCAGGGTAGGGATCACAATACCATCATGCAGTGACTTCTTAACTTCCATACTCACACTCCTATTTCTCATCACTGCTTTCAGTGTGCCAACAACCTTCCTTCCCTGCTGTACCCTTTCACGTACTTCATCCCCCAAAAGTTCCATCACTTACTCATCACACTACCCAAGTACTTGATATGCACTCACATTCATCCATATCCTCACCATCCAACCTCACTGCACACTCTGTGACTTCATTTCCTCTCAAACACCATAACTTTACTTTTGTTTACATTAACTTTCAGCTTCTCCTCCTACACACTGTCCCAAATTCATTCACCAAACCTTGCAACTCCCATTCATCTTCACTCAACAATACTGTATCATCAGCAAACAGCAACACCGGAAGCTTCCAAATCTCACCCTCATTCATTAGGGCCACCCCCACATCCACTGCCCTACCTTGTACCTCCTTTACGACCCCATCCATATATATATTAAACAGCCATGGAGACATTACACAACCCTGTTTCAGTCCCACATTGAGATCAAAGAACTCACTCAACTCACCATCCACTCGCACCGTAGCCCTAGCTCCCTTGTACATACTCTTCACAGCACTCAACAATTTCCCCTCCACTCCATATATTCTTAGTACCTTCCACATACCTTTCCTATCTATTCTGTCATAAGCTTTCTCCAAGTCCATGAAGGCAGCGTACACTTTCCTTCCCTTCTCTAGATACTTCTCCACTAAACATCTTAGAACAAATATCTGATCTACACACCCTTTTCCCTTCCTAAATCCCCCTTGTTCTTCTCCAACTAGCTCCTCTGTCATATGCCTAACCCTATCAATGAGTATTCTACCATATATTTTACCAGTCACACTAAGAAGGCAAATACCCCTATGGTTACCACATACTTCTCTCTCCCCTTTTCCTTTGTACAGAGGAACAATTATACCTGATTTCCAGTCCTCTGGAACCCTTCCCTCTTCCCAAGCCAATCTACACAACTTCCATATCCACTCCACAACAATCTCACCCCCATACCTAAGCATTTCACCACACACTCCATCAATTCCTGGGGCCTTTCCCAGCTTAATCTTC
>NC_137031.1:422375-427375 GCF_032717465.1 Coenobita brevimanus
AGGTAGAGTCCGGAGGATTGGAAGTCAGGTATAATTATTCCACTTGTACAAAGGAAAAGGGGAGAAAAGAGAAGTGTGTGGTAATCATAGGGGCATTTGTCTTCTTAGTATAGCGAGGAAAAGTGTATGGTAGGATACTTATAGACAGAGTTAGAGAGAAAGAACAGAGAAATTAGTTGGAGAAGAACAGGGAGGCTTTAGGAAGGGAAGAGGTTGTGTAGATCAGATATTCATTCTTAGATCTTTAGTGGAAAAGTTTCTAGAGAAGGGAAAGAAGTTGTATGCGGCTTTCATGGATTTGGAGAAAGCATATGACAGGGTGGATAGACAAGGATTGTGGAAAGTGTTAAGAATATATGGAGTAGATGGGAAGTTGTTGAATGCTGTGAAGAGTATGTACGATGGTGCGAAGGCTGCAGTGCTTGTGGATGGTGAACTAAGTGAATTTTTCTCTTTGAAAGTTGGTTTGAAACAGGGATGTGTCATGTCTCCATGGTTGTTCAATCTGTACATGGATGGGGTAATAAATGAGGTACTAGGTAGGGTAGTGGATGTTGAAGTGGCCCTGGTGAGAGAGGACTGTGTTTGGAAACTCCCTGTACTGTTGTTTGCAGATGATACTGTGTTGTTGAGTGAAGACGAAGGGGAGCTGCAAGGCTTGGTGGATGAGTTTGAGAGAGTGTTTAAGAAACGGAATCTAAAGGTGAATGTAGGGGAAGAGTAAAGTGATGGTCTTTGAGAGAGGTGAAGTTAGTGAATGTACAGCGAGGTTGGATGGTGAGGAATTGGAAAATGTGAGGTACTTTTAAGTACTTGGGTAGTGTGATGAGTAAGGATGGAGGTTTGGAGGGTGGAAGTGCTTGAAAGGGTAAGCAGCAGGGAAGAAAGGTTGCTGGTTCTTTGAAAGCAGTGATAAGAAAACAGGGAGAGTGAGCATGGAAGTGAAAAAGTTATTACATGACAGTATTGTGATACCAACTCTAACGTACGGAAGTGAAGCTTGGACATTGTTGGAAGGACACAAGTCAAAAGTGAGAGCAGTGGAAACTTCAGTTATTTAAGAGGAGCCTGTGGAGTCACGTGGAGAGACAGGGCTGACGAATGGAGGAGATATAAAGGAGCGTTGTGGTGTGGATGTGGATGCGATAGGAAGCGTTATGAGGAACACACTGAGGTGGTTTGGCCATGTGGAGAGGATGGAGGGTGAAAGACTGACGAAGAGAATGTATGTGAGTGAGGTAGAGGGGGAAGAGGGAGGGGGGAGGCCGAGGATGAGATGGAGAGATGGGGTGGGAGAGGTATATGGAGAGAGGGAGGTGTGAGTTGGGAGCAGGGCAGTGAAATGGCGGGGGACAGGGCGGACTTGGAGACGATTTGTTTTGTGGCCACCCCAAACGGGGATTGAGGCGTCTGGCAATAGATAGATAGATAGATGTTTTTGCCATGTCTGTCCTGTGTGTGTGTGTGTGTGTGTGTGTGTGTGTGTGTGTGTGTGTACATCTCATGAACGGCTTGAGCTATCAACATGAAACCTTCAGGGTATCAAGATGTGGCCAAAATCTTGGACGCGTTTTGCAGGAAAACGGGCCACTCGGGGTCAGGGTCAAAGTCACTCATAATGACTGGCAAAGGTCAACTAGCGGTGGCTGAATCGGTAGAGAGTAAGCGGCCTGCAGTCCTGATGGACCCAGGTTCGAATCCCGGCTGGGGCAGGGAACGGTTTAAGGATTTGAATTTCATAAAAAGCAGACTTTCCTGATCTACCAGAAGGACCCGCCGACATGTCGTAATAATACCCCCGCTAATACCAATACACCAGTCCTGTATGAGACAGGCGCCCTATCATGTATTCCGATAATTATGGACGGTGGGTCGTTAGCACCGAAGTGGTGACATGTAGAGGTGTAGGAGGACTACTGGGCCTTGGGATAGGCTACTGCCCCCGGGATATAGGCCCTGAAGCCTTTGCCCAGAGTCGGACACGTAAAAAAAAAAAAAAAAAAAAAATACTAGTTTAATACAGATTGGCTTTTTTTGTGAAATGCGGTGACCGAATTCCGTAGAGTTTTGCTAATTTTCTTCACATTTGGTTTGTAACTTGTTACTTGGCCAGCAACATAGTCCGGCGGGCGATTAGCATTCGGCCCCTGAATGTTTTTCTTTCATATTACTGTGTTAACACTCTTATTATTATTATTATTATTATTATTATTATTATTATTATTATTATGTGTCAGGAAAGAAGGTAGTGCATTGGTAACTTGTATTTTAAACACAAAGATCCACATAAATATACATGGTATAGAGGGAACGGGGATCTTGCTGAAAGAAGTCTGATTGATTACGTGCTCGTAGAGAGGTCGATGATGGGAATGGTTGCTGATACGAGGGCTGTGAGAGGACGATGTGGAGGTCTGTCAGATCATATGATTGTGGTATGCAAGATCAAGCTGAGAGGAGTGAGGTGGACAAGGAGAAAAAGAGAGAGAGAGAGAGAGAGAGAGAGAGAGAAGCAGTCAGGGAGAAAGACTGAAAATCGAGAAGTTGAGGATCAAAGAAATGGCAGATGAATACAGGACCAAAGTAGAGGAAGAGTTAGAATCAGTGAATTGGAATGAAATGGATCTGGACAGCCTGTGGAATGCATATAGGGATTGCTTAGTTAGGAATGCTAAAGCGGTGTGTGGTGTGGCAAGAGTAACAACAAAGAAGAAAGGTATGGCATGGTGGGATGAGGAGGGTAGGAGCAGTGAAGGAAAAGAGGAAGAAGTGGCTAGAGTGGTTACAGGACAGGGGTTCAGTTGAATTAAGAACTGAATATGTTGAGAGATGGAAGCACATAAAGAGACTAGTGAAGAGGAAAAAACGTAAATGATGATCTAGAAAGAAAAATGAATGAAAACTACTCTGAAAAAAGGAAGTTATTCTGCGGAAATGTAGAAGTGAAAGCGGAAAGAAATGTAATGGTGTGAAGGATGTAGGTGGTAGATTATTAACCCATGGGGATGAAGTAAGGACCAGATGGCATGAATATTTTGAAAGCCTGATGAATAGGAATAAAGAGAGCAGAGCAGCTGTAAACATGATTGGTTTTGGGGGTGTGCAGAGAAGGAATGCAGTACCAGGAGACGTGACACTCGCACAGGTGAAGAGTGCTGTGAAACGACTGACAAATGGGAAAGCAGCTGGGGTTGATGAGGTGTATGCAGAGATGCTTAAGTGTGGTGGAGAGAGTGGAATGAAGTGCTTGTTGGAGATATGTAAGAAGGCATGGATGAATGAAACTGTGCCTGCAGAGTGGAAAAAGGCTGTGATTGTGCCCCTGTACAAAAATAAAGGTAAGCGAAGTGAATGCAAGAATTATCGTGGCATAAGTTTATTGAGTGTGGTAGGAAAGGTATACGGAAGAATTATTATAGAGAAAGTAAGAGAGATATCAGGAGTCCTTGTGAGTGATGAACAGGGTGGCTTTAGGAGTGGCAGAGGATGTGTGGATCAAATATCTGCAGTGAGACAGATAGTGGAGAAGGCTTGTGAGAAGGACCATAAGGTGTTTATGGCATTCATGGATCTAGAGAAAGCATACGACAAAGTAGACAGAGGAGGATTGTGGAAAGTTTTGCGCAGATGGTAAGCTGCTATATACGGTCAAGAGTTTTTATGATGGTAGTGAAGCATGTGTAAGGGTTAATGGGCATCTACGTGAGGGCGTGTGACAAGGTTGTGTGATGTCCCCATGGTTGTTCAGTTTGTTCAGTATATATATATATATATATATATATATATATATATATATATATATATATAGATGGGGTGATGAGAGAAGTAAAAACACGAGTAATGGAGAGAGAGATGGCATTGGTAATGAATGGTGATGGATGAAATATCTCGAATTTGTTGTATGCTGATGATGCAGTACTCCTTGAAAATACCGGAAAAGAACTTGGTAGGCTAGTGCAGAGTTTTGCTGATGTCTGTAAGCGTCGTGCCTTGAGAGTGAATATAGAAAAGTGTAAAGTGATGGTTATTGAGAGGGAAGGTGACTCCCAGTGCGATATTACAGTGAATTGAGAGAGACTGGAATTGGTGAGAGAGAGTTCAAATACCTGGTACAGTGATAGAAAAGAGAGGAAAATGTGCAAAAGAAGTTGAAAGTAGAGTGACACAAGGAAGAAAAAGTAGCTGGTGCAATGAAGGCCTTGATAAGAAACAGAGGCTTGAGTGTTGCAGCTGCACGAGGCTTACTTGAAGGAGTATTAGTGCCAACTTTAACGTATGGATGTGAGACTATGGTGTGGCATGAAAATGAAAAGTCAAGAGTGAGAGCAGTGGAGATGGGACTGCTGAGGCATGTATGTGCGTGAAGTACAGAGGGTAGATAGGATACAAAATAATGTGATTCGTGAAAGATGTGGAATGAGGAAGTCTGTGGACACCAGAATCGAAGAGAGTGTACTGAGATGGTATTTTCATGTGGAGAGAATGGATAACAATAGAGTAGTGAAAAAGGTATATCTGAGCGAATTCGAAGGAGGGAGGAGGCGAGGTAGGCCAAGGAGAAGGTGGAGGGATATGGTGGATGTGTGTGTAAAGAAGAGAGATTTGGAAATCGGTGAGACTAGGGGACTGACAAGAGATCGAGCTGGCTGGATGAATCTTGTGAGGAGAAGTGCATGATCAGGGATTTGGCACCCCTTTTTAACGTGGCAGTGTCTGGAATGATTCTATTGGATACGTTTATGTGAAGCTACAGAACGTGGTGAATATTTTTGGCGTATCAGATAGGGCCAGGGTTCCGTGGGCTTGAATGATAGTGAAAGGAAGCGAGGCCCATTGGATTGGGCAAATTTGAGCTGTCTGGACATTGCTACTCCTCACCCTGCCCTAGGGTGGGAAAGGATGTCCGGATGCTGCTGCTGCTGCTGCTGCTGATGATGATGATGATGATGTGTTAGCAGTACTACTAACACCAGTGCTATTAATAACATTATGTTTAACAC
>NC_137031.1:429875-484875 GCF_032717465.1 Coenobita brevimanus
TATTATTATATTATTATTATTATTATTATGATATTATTGTTGCTGTTGCTGCTACTACTACAACTACTACTACTACTACTACTACTACTACTACTACTACTACCACCACCACTACTACTACTACTACTACTACTATTACCACCACCACCACTACTACTACTACTACTACTACTGCTATTACTACTACCACTACTACTACTACTACTACTACTACTACTATTACTACTACTACTACTACTGTTACTACTACTAGTACAACCACTACTACTACTACTACTACTACCACCACCACCACTTCTACTAAAACATATTCGATCTGCTCAGCAAAGAGACAACCCATAAGCTTTTGAAAGTTTGCAGGTGATTGGTTGTCCAAGTCAGTTCATTGTTAACGATGTATGAGTATTTTAAAATATGTTGGTGGTAAGAGTTACGATAACCGTTTAACGGCCAAATATACCGTTACTGGAAGATTAATATAAAAACAGGGGCTTACAAAGTGTATCAGATGGCTTAGATATGTATGAAAGTCTGAATTCCCTGGACACATGAAAACACGTCCAGGTGAAGCTTTACCAGTACCTTGATTTACCCCCTCCCCCCATGTGCTGCAGCCGATAGGTACGACCTTCTCTCTCTCTCTCTCTCTCTCTCTCTCTCTCTCTCTCATTAAAACTTACCTGTAGTTTGACTGAGCGTGGTGTAGTCAGATGTTCGATGGATGTACTAACAGATCTGGCCTCACGTTCCCTGCCACACCACATATACAGGTCATCGTCAATATCGTAGTCCGGTTTATGGTGTATTTGTGCTCCAGCAACTTGATGGTTCCTACTTGCTGTGCTGAACCCTAGGTGCAGTGCCCACGGCCTACCATGCCCGGGTGGCTGGAAGTGGATCTCAGCCTCCAGTACGTCTTGCCCAGCCTGGGTGCTGCTAATGAGTGCCACTGGGTGCAGGGCTGTCTTTGGTATGTTGTCAGTGACACATTCTGCAGGGTAGGAAGTCAGGAATAAGGGAAGGTTAGGCCATGACAGGGTTAGGGTAGGTTTTGAGGAGGTTCAGGCAAGGCATGGAAGGGTTAGGGGTAGAGTGCAGGAGGTTGGGTGAGGGGTGGAGTTAGGGGAAAGACAGGGTAAGGCAGGGTTGTAAGTTGGATATGACAGGGTTAAAGGGTAGGCTGGGGTAAGAAATGGTACTGTGGGGTTAGGGGTAAAGACAGAGTTAGGAGCAGGGCTGGGCAGGTGTGGACTGGATTGGGGGTAGATGAAGGCAGACTCAGGGACACAGGAAGGTTGAGTCTGGTGCCGGGAAAGGCATAATGTAGGAAAGGGAAAGGCAGAGTTTGGATCAAAAGAAGGCTGAGTTTAAGGCAGGGGAAGGCATAATGTAGGAAAGGATAAGGCAGAGTTTAAGGCAGGGGAAGGTAGAGTTTGTAGCAGACAAAGTAGAGTTTGGGGCAGGGAAGGCAGGGTTTGGGGCCGGGGAAGGCAGGGTTTGGGGCAGGGGGAGGCCGGGGGTGGGGCAGGGGAAGGAGGTTGGGGCATGGGAAGGTGAAGTTTGAGGCAGAGGAAGGTGGGAGTTTGGGGCAAGAGAATGAGTTTGGAGGCAGGGGAAGGTAGAGTCTGGGGCAGGGGAAGGCGGAGTATGGGGAAGGAGAAGGAGTTTGGGGCAGGGGAATGCAGAGTTTGGGGCAGGGGAAGGTAGAGTTTGAGGCAGGGGAAGGTAGAACTTGGGGCAGGGGATGGAGTTTGGGGCAGAGCTGACAGAGTTTAGGGCAGGGGAAGGAGTTTGGGACAGGGATGGCAGAGTTTGGGGCTTGTAAAGACTAGATATCACCACAAAAAGGCAAGCGCAGTGGTGTGTACAAGACTGGCTGAGTGGTGGGAAGGAGAAGGCTGGCCTGTTAACAGGGGAGGGCAAGCTTATTAGGAGAGGGCCAAGGTTAGCGTAAGGGACGGAAGGTTAGATACAAGGAAGGGTTGAGTCAGAGGCATGTAAGGGCTGAGTCAGGTGAGGGGGGAGGGCTGCCGCAGGGGTTAGATGAGGCCTGTGAGAGCATGGGAGGGAAAGAGAGAGCAGGGTTAGTGCATGTGGAGGAGGGAACGGTGGGGTTATGATAACAAGAAGAAGGAAATGAGGTTAATTGCAAGGGATGAGTTAACAGGGTTATCAGCAAATGGAGGGAGGTGAGGAGGGGGTTAGAAGTAGGGAAGGGGTAGACGGCTAGGGATAGGGGCAGGAGGGGAAGATGGTTAGGGTGAAAGAGGGGGCTTAGTAGAAAGAGCAGAAGAAATCTGGATACAGGGACGTGGCAGGAGAGTGTGATGTTAGGAACACAGGAAGCAGGAGGGTCAGAGCAGGTGAAAGGGTGAGTTAAGAGCATAGGTTATGAGAAAGTTAGAAGTTGAGGGGAAGGGAATGTTGGAAGTAGACGAGAGACAAGAGAAGGTAAGAAATAGAGGGGAGGGGCTTTTGAGGAGACAGGGGCAGGTAGGAGGACAAGGAAAGGTTTGTTAGCAGCAGGGGAAGGATGGATATTAGATGTTGGCGTAAGAATGATGTTAGAAGTAAGGTTTGGGAGAAGCTTATTTCACTTACGAGGAATGAAGGCGGGAAGAAATGGCGTTTATAAGTTACATTTGGTTACGGAGAATGAAGGAAGGAATGGCGTGTTTAAATTAAATATTAGTGCACAAGGAACCAAAATTAGACAAAGTATTATGGCACAACACAGTTTAAAAGTCCTTGGCTGTGCAAGTAAAAATGTTATTCATGAAAGTGATACACGTACACCCACATTCAGTGCAACTACTACACTATGTGAAGACCCATTCTCAAGTGTGGTGCTTGATCTGTGGCATTTTATGGCAGAGAGAGAGAGAGAGAGAGAGAGAGAGAAAATCAGTTACTTTGTGAATCTAGAGAGAGAGCCTGCACACTTCCTAAGACTCACAGTGTAAATGATTCTCTCTCTCTCTCTCTCTCTCTCTCTCTTTCCTGACGTAATTGGCTAAAATTGACACCTTTCACCTGACAGTTCTCGTCTACAAGCTGTTATGAAAAGCTATCACTAGTATGTTTGACAGATGGTATGAAGTGTGTAAGTGTGGGTGTTTATGCCTGTGGGGTGGAGTGTAGGTGTGGGTGTTTAGGCCTGTGGGGTGGAGTGTAGGTGTGGGTGTTTATGCCTGTGGGGTGGAGTGTAAGTGTGGGTGTTTAGGCCTGTGGGGTGGAGTGTAAGTGTGGGTGTTTAGGCCTGTGGGGTGGAGTGTAAGTGTGGGTGTTTAGGCCTGTGGGGTGGAGTGTAAGTGTGAGTGTTTAGGCCTGTGGGGTGGAGTGTAGGTGTGGGTGTTTAGGCCTGTGGGGTGGAGTGTAAGTGTGGGTGTTTAGGCCTGTGGGGTGGAGTGTAAGTGTGGGTGTTTAGGCCTGTGGGGTGGAGTGTAGGTGTGGGTGTTTATGCCTGTGGGGTGGAGTGTAAGTGTGGGTGTTTAGGCCTGTGGGGTGGAGTGTAAGTGTGGGTGTTTAGGCCTGTGGGGTGGAGTGTAGGTGTGGGTGTTTAGGCCTGTGGGGTGGAGTGTAAGTGTGGGTGTTTAGGCCTGTGGGGTGGAGTGTAAGTGTGGGTGTTTATGCCTGTGGGGTGGAGTGTAGGTGTGGGTGTTTAGGCCTGTGGGGTGGAGTGTAAGTGTGGGTGTTTAGGCCTGTGGGGTGGAGTGTAAGTGTGGGTGTTTAGGCCTGTGGGGTGGAGTGTAGGTGTGGGTGTTTAGGCCTGTGGGGTGGAGTGTAAGTGTGGGTGTTTAGGCCTGTGGGGTGGAGTGTAAGTGTGGGTGTTTAGGCCTGTGGGGTGGAGTGTAAGTGTGGGTGTTTAGGCCTGTGGGGTGGAGTGTAAGTGTGGGTGTTTAGGCCTGTGGGGTGGAGTGTAAGTGTGGGTGTTTAGGCCTGTGGGGTGGAGTGTAAGTGTGGGTGTTTAGGCCTGTGGGGTGGAGTGTAGGTGTGGGTGTTTAGGCCTGTGGGGTGGAGTGTAAGTGTGGGTGTTTAGGTCTGTGGGGTGGAGTGTAAGTGTGGGTGTTTAGGCCTGTGGGGTGGAGTGTAAGTGTGGGTGTTTAGGCCTGTGGGGTGGAGTGTAAGTGTGGGTGTTTAGGCCTGTGGGGTGGAGTGTAGGTGTGGGTGTTTAGGCCTGTGGGGTGGAGTCAGGAGTCTGGGGCTTAAATGGTCAGTAAATGTGAGTGTGGCCCGTTAATTGGCATCGCCTTTGCTTACCATATCCTTTTATCACTGAGTTTTTGCACTCTGAACCCTGCTTCATACCAGGTGGGAACAGAGGTCTGGATGATGATGATGATGATGATGATGGCAGCAGAGATAGATAGATTGATATATAAAGAGAGAGGGGGGGAGGGATGGTAGTTTCGTATGACAATTTGTGGCATCAGTACAGAGAGAGAGAGAGAGAGAAGGGTGTGGCTGGTGGCTTCATGTATCAGTTTGCGGCCTGAGTACAGTGTATATGCTCAGTATACAACACAGTCCCTGCTGGTGGTGTTGTAGGGAGTGGTGAGGTATGTGGTAATACTCACGTGTCGTGCAGTACGTCATGGATCCACAGGAACCACCAGGCAGACATGTCACCATCAGGAACAGGTCAGGGAACTCCAAGGAGAGGACTGGGCACTTGCCTGGCTCCGTCTTTGTGATCTGGTCCCCGTTGGTCACACTGACCTGCATCTGTTCTCTCTCCAGCTGCAACAACAAAATATTATGTATTAGTGGCATGTGGCGTTTGACCTGCTTTATCCGATGATGTATTATCATAATATCTTACAATCTTCACCAGATTTTATTTAGTACTCTCTTTAAGGCCACCCTCGGCGACCTTCGCTCGATGTCGAGTCACTTCCTATCTTCAGTCAAAAGACAACAGACACTGAATTACTCAAGCCGTGAGCGAGACGGAGCGAAGAATTAGTAGTGTTAGCTATTATTCTACATTATATCATTATACTATATAATTATAGGAGTGTAAGGAGGGAGGAAGGAGAGGCGAGAGAGTGATAATACAACAAACACGTCAGTCTTCTCTCTTCTGTCATGTTGGTAGTTTCTGTGATGGACCAAGAACGAATCAATCCCTCCACTCTAAACAAAAGGCCAGAAATGAGTCATAACTCGGGAACCGGTGGCCCGACTGGACTGGAAATTGTTTTATTCTTCCAGTTACAGCATTTAACGGTAACTTGCTCTAAAAAAAATATGCGTTACATGCGTGGGTTTTGGCTGTGTTGCGGTAACAAACAGAAAACATAGCCAAATCGGCTCATTATAATATGGATGGGCAAGCCTTTTTCACCTCGAGGGATTTGGTGCATCCTTCATTAAAGTGTTCAGTATAAGGTACTTATCTTGATTCAGTACAATGGTGTGAAGGCAGCAAGAAGAACATACAAGGCTACATCATGGCACTGAAGGCATTAAACAACTGTGAGACATTACTGGATATTGTGGCAACATCTTACTATCTCACACTCGAGTGCCTTTATTAGTACTGATGTGCCGGACTTTATGTTAGAATTATTACATTTATACCAGTGTTAATTGTTACACACACACACACACACACACACACACACACACACACACACACACACACACACACACACACACTCGAGTGCCTTTATTAGTACTGATGGGCTGGACTTTATGTTAGAATTATTACATTTATACCAGTGTTAATTGTTACACACACACACACACACACACACACACACACACACACACACACACACACACACACACACACACACACACACACACACACACACACACACAGCCACCTGTGAACCCACAACACCACAACTAACCTGAATTTTGATCCTGCGAATCACCTCCTGTGTGCTGTTGTCAGGCTCGGTAGGGTTGGTAGTGGTTGCAAGGTTGGTGGTGGTTGCAGGGTTGGTGGTGGTTGCAGGGTTGGTGGTAGTTGCAGGGGTGGTGGTGTTTGCAGGGTTGTTGGGGGTTGTAAGGGTGGTGGCGGTTGCAGGGTTGGTGGTGGTTGCTGGGGTGGTGGTAGTTGCAGGGTTGGTGGTGGTTGCAGGGGTGGTGGGGACAGTGTTGATGGTGAGGGTCAGTGTTGAGTTTTCACCACTCTTATCAAAACACTGGAACTCTGCGGTGTCCACGTCAGCAGACTCGTCAGCACTCAAGGCTACAACAAGAAGAGCCTCGCGTGAACTATTTGATAAAGTTCTGACTACGAACACTAGATCAGAGGCGGCATTTGTTACAGACTGGTGAAGCTCAAACTCGGCTTCAAGCATCTCCTCCTTGTCTAATTTCCTGAGTGCCACTGGGTGAGCGCTGGGATGTGTTGGCACCGTGACTTTGTGGCATTCTGAAAGGAAGACCAGGAAAAACAATAAGTGTGGACTCCTCCTTAATTGTTCAGGGGTCGTTTTCTCGACTAAATCAAATATTGTGGTGTTAGCCAATATAACCGTTTAGATGCACCAGCAGCAGTGAAAGGCTGACTACGGACAGTTATTTTGGTCCTTGACTTTACGATGTTACTGGGGATCAACAAAAACGAGTGATGTTATGCAGAATAAAATAGCTAAATCCACCAACTCAAGTGATGCTGTTTATAGCGACTGATAATCCAATTGCTTATCTATCTAAAGTGTCATACAGACGACCCGTTAACTCAACGTACCGGTAGATAATGTCGTGCCTTAGTTATTTACTATTTCATTATTCATTTTTCTTGGCTACTTTCTCTTTCAGGGTATTCAAACTGGTAGCATATAGATGATGTATTACAGAATGTAACTTTTCCTTGACAGTCCTTCCTATGAAATATCCATGTCAGTTTTTCCATGCTGCATGGTGGTTTTTCACACTGTTTCCTGCCAGTTTTAACTTGAGGGTTTGGAGGCGGGGGGAGCCTTCTTGTTTTACTATCCTTATCCTTCAGCATGTAGAGTTAGATCTTGTAGTCATAGTCTACTCTGTAACAAACAGCCTCGAATGGACCATAAGGTCTGTTGTAATTTGCGTTCCTTTGTACTCCTTTGTACATCCCTTACCACGTTGACGCACCACTACCCTAACGTCCTCTCACCCTGCCTCACACACCTCCCTTTGACCCCTTTCCCCTAAACCCCCTTTCCTACTCCCTCTCACCCCATCCTTACAACCCAGGCCCCTCAGCCTTCCTCTCACCACCTGCCTTTCTCTCCCTCCTATCTCCATCCCTCCTCACCTCATCCTGCTTGCTCTCATCCCTCTCACTTTTCCCTCCCTCTCCATCTCCTCCTCACAGTTCATTCCAGCAGCCACTCTGTACCCTCTTTTAAACCTCCTTCCTCTGTCTTCTCCCTTCCCTTTACTTTTCCTTCTCTTACCCTCCCTTCCACTGCCCCCCCCCCTCGATTCCCATTCTCCCTTGCACTCGTCATTCCCTAATGCCCACTAACTCCCTCCTTCCTGTCACCCTGGGGTGTAGGGACAACACTCCCTTCCCTTACCCTTCCCCTCCTCCCTCCCTCACACCCTCCCTTCCCTTACCCTCCCCCTCCTCCCTCCTTCACACCCTCCCTTCCCTTACCCTCCCCCTCCTCCCTCCCTCACACCCTCCCTTCCCTTACCCTCCCCATCCTCCCTCCCTCACACCCTCCCTTCCCTTACCCTCCCCCTCCTCCCTCCCCCACACCCTCCCTTCCCTTACCCTCCCCATCCTCCCTCCCCCACACCCTCCCTTCCCTTACCCTCCCCCTCCTCCCTCCCCCACACCCTCCCTTCCCTTACCCTCCCCCTCCTCCCTCCCGCACACCCTCCCTTCCCTTACCCTCCCCCTCCTCCCTCCCTCACACCCTCCCTTCCCTTACCCTCCCCCTCCTCCCTCCCTCACACCCTCCCTTCCCTTACCCTCCCCCTCCTCCCTCCCTCACACCCTCCCTTCCCTTTCTTTCCACCTCCTCCCTCCTCACTCCCTCCCTTACCTCACCCTCCCTCTCATCCCTCCCTTACCTCACCCTCCCTCTCATCCCTCCCTTTCCTCACCCTCCCTCTTCTCCCTCTCATATCTCATACTCCTCTCATTCCACCCTTCCCACACCCTTCCTACACCCTTCGTCCACCCTTCCTCCACCCTGCCTCTCAGCCCCTCTGCCTTTGCTTTGACTCACACAACTAACCTTTTTTAGGAGGGTTGGCAGCTGTAGAGTTGTCTGGTTCAGTGATGGGGTCTGCAGATGGCTTGGTGGAGGGGCTGGGCACTGGGATTGGTGAGGGATTGGGCGATGGGCTAGGAAAGAGGCTAGGAAAGGAGGCAGGATATGGCTTGGTGGAGGGAGTAGGCTTTGGGATGGGTAAGGGATTAGGTGAGTGCTTTGGTGAAGAGTTAGGAGAAGGGTCGGGGGAGGGGTTAAGGACAGGCTTGGGAGAAAGGTTAGATGAGTGATCAGAAGAGCCTGGATAGGCTTTGTGAGAAGAATCAAGAGAAGGCTTAGGAGAAGAATCAAGAGAAGGCTTAGGAGAAGAATCAAGAGAAGGCTTAGGAGAAGAATCAAGAGAAGGCTTAGGAGAAGAATCAAGAGAAGGACTGGAGGAAGGATGAGAGGAATGTTGAGGTGAGTTAGGAGAGAAGTTAAGGTAGGGGTCAGAAGGTCCAGTAGGTGTGCTGGGATGGCCAGTGGTCTCTGAAACATCATTAACATCTATACTCCATGGCAGTGATACCTGCACCACTACTACTACTACTACTACTGATTATTATTATTATTATTATTATTATTATTATTATTATTGTCAGGTATATGGCAAGGTGGTAGGCGAGGGGGAGGGCAGTGGCGGCCACAGGAAGCCAGCAATAAGGGCGGCCAAGGAGTGTGGTGGTGTGGCAACTGTGGCTGAAGGAGGGCCAGCTAGAGTGGTGGTAGGTTGCAAGAGAGCAGCTTGGACGAGGATAATACCCAGTGCACTGGCCATGATACCTGGCATGAGCTGCCTGCCATGTAATACCTACCCTAGGTGAGTACAGTGTATGACACGTGGCATGGCAAGGCAGCCACGTGTCAGGCCAGTGTAGGCAGACAGGTGTGATGGTGAGGCAGACAGGTGTGATGGTGAGGCAGACAGGTGTGATGGTGAGGCAGACAGGTGTGATGGTAAGGCAGACAGGTGTGATGGTAAGGCAGACAGGTGTGATGGTGAGGCAGACAGGTGTGATGGTAAGGCAGGCAGGTGTGATGGTAAGGCGGACAGGTGTGATGGTAAGGCAGACAGGTGTGATGGTAAGGCAGACAGGTGTGATGGTAAGGCAGGCAGGTGTGATGGTGAGACAGACAGGTGTGATGGTAAGGCAGGCAGGTGTGATAGTAAGGCAGACAGGTGTGATGGTGAGGCAGACAGGTGTGATGGTGAAGCAGACAGGTGTGATGGTAAGGCAGACAGGTGTGATAGTAAGGCAGACAGGTGTGATGGTAAGGCAGACAGGTGTGATGGTGAGGCAAACTGGTGTGATAGTAAGGCAGACAGGTGTGATAGTAAGGCAGACAGGTGTGATGGTGAGGCAGACTGGTGTGATAGTAAGGCAGACAGGTGTGATGGTAAGGCAGACAGGTGTGATAGTAAGGCGGACAGGTGTGATAGTAAGGCAGACAGGTGTGATAGTAAGGCAGACAGGTGTGATGGTAAGGCAGACAGGTGTGATGGTAAGGCAGACAGGTGTGATAGTAAGGCAGACAGGTGTGATAGTAAGGCAGACAGGTGTGATGGTGAGGCAGACAGGTGTGATGGTAAGGTAGACAGGTGTGATGGTAAGGCAGACAGGTGTGATGGTAAGGCAGACAGGTGTGATAGTAAGGCAGACAGGTGTAGTGTAGTAATAATACAGTAACTTACGTATTGCTGCGATGCGGTGTATCTGCATGGTGTGGCACAGCAACATCAGCCACCACCACACCGCCACCACACCACCACCACCACCAGACGCCATCACTGCAACATTAGGATTCACTTCAACAACAATGGCTCACTCACTCACTCATGCAACACATTCACTCAGTAACTCATCACTCATTTACCGACTCACCACACTGACTGACTGACTCACAACTCATTCACTGACTCACCACACTGACCCACTGACTCAGCACTCTTTCACTGCCTCGTGACATGCACTCGCTGCCATACCAAACTGACTGGCTGACTGACCACACTGACTGACTGACCCACCACACTCACACACTGACTTACCCATCATTCACCACACTGATGTACCACACTAACCCACCACACTCACACACTGACTCACCCATCATTCACCACACTGATGTACCACACTGACCCACCACACTCACACACTGACTCACCCATCATTCACCACACTGATGTACCACACTGACCCACCACACTCACACACTGACTCACCCATCATTCACCACACTCATGTACCACACTGACCCACCACACTCACACACTGACTCACCCATCATTCACCACACTGATGTACCACACTGACCCACCACACTCACACACTGACTCACCCATCATTCACCACACTCATGTACCACACTGACCCACCACACTCACACACTGACTCACCCATCATTCACCACACTCATGTACCACACTGACCCACCACACTCACACACTGACTCACCCATCATTCACCACACTGATGTACCACACTGACTCACCACACTCACACACTGACTCACCCATCATTCACCACACTGATGTACCACACTGACCCACCACACTCACACACTGACTCACCCATCATTCACCACACTGATGTACCACACTGACTCACTGACCCAAAATATCCTTTGTGTCACAACATTCAAAAACTCACCACACTACTGAGTCACCCTGTCCATTCATTGACTCACCATACTTACTGACTCACCACTAATTCACTGAGTCAACACGCTATTTTACTGAGTCACCCTGTCCATACATTGACTCACCACTAATTCACTGAGTCAAGAAGCTAAACAACTGGTTAACTAATGTACTGGTAAACTAAACAACTGGTTAACTAATGGACTGGTAAACTAAACAACTGGTTAACTAATGGACTGGTAAACTAAACAACTGGTTAACTAATGGACTGGTAAACTAAACAACTGGTTAACTAATGGACTGGTAAACTAAACAACTGGTTAACTAATGGACTGGTAAACTAAACAACTGGTTAACTAATGTACTGGTAAACTAAACAACTGGTTAACTAATGGACTGGTAAACTAAACAACTGGTTAACTAATGGACTGGTAAACTAAACAACTGGTTAACTAATGGACTGGTAAACTAAACAACTGGTTAACTAATGGACTGGTAAACTAAACAACTGGTTAACTAATGGACTGGTAAACTAAACAACTGGTTAACTAATGGACTGGTAAACTAAACAACTGGTTAACTAATGGACTGGTAAACTCATGTACTAGTAAACTAATACTCTGGTGAACCCCAACACCAGTCAAATGGTCATCTAGTGAACTGGACAACTATGGAATGGTTTACCTTGGAACCTGAACAACGGGTAAACTAATGACCTGGACAACTGATGAAGTAGTAAAGTGGCAGACTGGTAACAGCATCAACCAAGCAACTAGTGAAATAGTACACTAATGAACTCGTACATTAATGAAATAGTACACTAGTAAAGTAGATAATTAATACACTGGTAACTATATATCTGCTGGGACACAAGTAAGAGGTTAAATGAACTGATTTATTTGTGAATTGGTAAGGAAAACAGAAAATAATGGCCTGGTACACTAATGAAATGGTAACGTTGGCAACGGATATGCTATACCTTTTTTACTCTAACGTGGCCTAAAACTGCCATCTGTCCATCTTCATTACTGGTTGTAGCAAGAGATTAACAGCACAGTATGATGCTAGTCATGAAGAAGTGCTACGGAAGGGATGTAGGGCCATAGTATTGCCTTATTCGGCGTGGAATAAACCGCAAAAGAACGAGAATCTGTGCCAAGTTAAGGTGAAGGGAGTATAGTGAAGTAGGAAAATAATGAAGTGTTAAATAAATGGCAGGACAAGTTGTGGTAGGGTGTTAGGCAGGAGAGACTTTACTGGGTCAAGATACAGTGTGAAAACACAGGCTAATAAACTGGTATGTAGGAGGATACCCAGGCAGGTTCACATACTGTACTCTGGGTAAGGTATACTCTTTGTTGTATATCAACACAGGTATCAGAGCCAAGGCAAAAACTCACATTTCACAATCTGCCAACGATTATTTTTTGGTGAGAAAAGTTTGTACCAAACTCAGCCTGCCTTTGTTCTGGTGGTGGGAGGTATTAAAGAAGTATGCGGGAGATATTACGGCAAACCTGATAGAATGTTGTTGCTGTTGTTGTTCCTGTCTGTTGGTCTGTGTGGCCGAGCAGAGCCATCGACCACAAGCAAGTAGCCGCCGTCCTGGAGCAGACTGCAACTAGCTAGGACTGAAACAAGGTTCGTAACCTGGCGTGGTGCAGGGCAAATGGGTAAGGGATAGCCGCCAAGAGGATCAGCTTTGTATAGAGGTATGTAGGAGCAGTATCTCAGGCCAGAATTTGACAACTTGGTAAATGAGGAAGATGTCCCCGCCGGAGTGTTGTGCCAGGCCAGCTACCGCGCCTTGGCCCCACAACACTGCCATAGTAGCACCTCTCTGCACCACCCTAACCTACTACCTTGTTGATGCCGTAAACACCATACAACTTGACCTAAAGCCACACCTTAACATTATCCATCTGTCTGTCTCACTGTCCATCTTTATGTCTGTTTATCTGTTAGTCAGTCTATATGTCTATGTATATGTCTATGTCTACCTATCTACTGATCTGTTGATAGATGGATAGACAGACAGATAATAGCATGGATACCTGTCGTTACCGGGGTAAAAACAGAAAATGTTGTCCATGCATACCAACGTTGCCTGTTACCATCACTAGGACAATCACCACTACCACATCCCCGCTGTCACCGTGCACGTTAGTACTGTGATCACCACCACTACCACACCTACCTCTACCACCACAACAACCATCATCCCTGCCTCTACCAGCACAACGCCCATCACCCTTGCCTCTACCACCACAACAACCATTACCCCTGCCTCTACCACCACAACGCCCATCACCCTTGCCTCTACCACCACAACAACCATTACCCCTGCCTCAGCGACAACCACCACCATCCCTGCCTCCACCATCACTGGGAATAATGTCAATGTTAAGGGCAGACAGAGTTTTACATTATGTACACATATATTGACCCGTTTCTCATCTTTGTATTATTTACTGACCAGTTGTTATAATGTTAAGATGTATTCAGTGTATGAGTTGCAGTATTGGCGGCAGAAATAACCAGTGAATGTCCAAGAGGAAATGCATTACTAATAGTGAAGATTATTACAGCAATGATGGTAGACAATTTACATAGTCAAGTTGGTGAAGTGTAACTGTTCCTGTAACAACAAAAGATTTTGAACTTTGTCTTGCAATTAAGAGACAACTTTGTTTAACTTAGGAGTGCCCCCCCCCCCCAAAGGGTATATCCAGCTTGCCGGGGCAGCCACATGGGATCTCACCGTGTGTAAAAATTAGTTGGTGTTGGCGTGTACCTCGGTGTACGCAGAGGCAGCCTTGGCGATTCCATTCTGCCTAAAACCTCGCCGGGATGGCCGTCTACCACCGTGATTTTTTTTTTTTTTTTTTTTTTTTTTGCCATGTAAAATAAACCCTGCCAGCCACACCTTGCACTCCAGTTAACCTTGTTATGTTTATAGGAAATTTAGAAAACTGTGTAGGGGCTGCCCTGCCCCCTGATCCAGGTGTAAATAGGCCTTTTTACGGGTCCAGTCCTGCCCAAAACCTGTTCAAAGTACACGTCTACCTTCCTGCAAAATATCGTTCTCCTAAGTATATAAAAAAAAAAAAAATGGGAGGACACTGAGGACCAGCTCACGAACACTCTCTCTCTCTCTCTCTCTCTCTCTCTCTCGCTCGCTCGCTCGCTAGCTCGCTCTGTATATATATATATATATATAGATATATATATATATATATATATATATATATATATATATATATGCATTCACAGATACATGCGTACACACAGCACTGCCAGTGACACTGTCCTCAATACACAAGTAACTTACTGTACAGTGCAAAATCTAGAACTTAAAAATAAACAAGACACAGCCAACACAAAGGCTAATGCATTGGTCCACTCTTGCTCTCTTTCTGTAATCAACTTTTTTACCACCACAGTCAGGGCTAATTATTGCCATACATTTTGTGAAGGTGTTGGCAACAGCACTAACCTAAGGCGTGAAATGTCCTGATCTACCAAAATGTGTTGTGCAGATGACTATCACTGCGGTGATGGATGTCACACTCTGGTGTCTCTTCCTGCCTCTCGCTGCCCCCTCATGTTGTAACCCCACTCCCTGCCCCCTCACCCTGCCCCAGCCATTCCTCCCTCACTCAGCCTCCTCCCTGCCCCCTCACCCTGTCCCATCCCTTCCCCTCACTCAGCCTCCTCCCTGCCCCCTCACCCTGCCCCAGCCCTTCCCCCCTCACTCAGCCTCCTCCCTGCCCCCTCACCCTGCCTCATCCCTTCCCCCTCATTCAGCCTCCTCCCTCCCTCCCATACCCTACAGTACATCCTCCCTTCTTCCTTACCCTGATCCTATTCATAGTGTTGTCTGTCATCCACCCTCTTTCCGCATCATCCGTCTCCCTGTCCCTACTGACTTCATTCCTTTTCCAGTCTGTTCTCTCCCTTTCACCCACACCCTCACTCTGCCTTCTTCCATTTCACTTTTATTCACCCTTTCTTCCTCCCTTTGCTGCTCCTTCTCTCCCTTTCTCCACTCTGTTTTATCTTCCCTCCCCTCCCGTCCTCAGTCATTCACTGTTTCTTCCTCCTTCCCTTCTCTCTCCCCCTGCCCCTTTCCTTCATTCCTCACTTATAGCTTATAGATAATGTATTATAGAATGTAGCTTTTCCTTTTCAGTGTTTCCTATGAAATTTCCATGTCAGTTTTTCCATGCTGCATGGTGGTTTTTCTCACTTTTTCTTACCAGTTTTAACTGGAGGGTTTGAGGGCGGGGGCAGCCTTCGTGCTTTACTATCCTTATCCTTCAGCATGTAGAGTTAGATCTTGTAGTCATAGTCTACTCTGTACCAAACAGCCTCGAAAGGACCATAAGGTCTGTTGCTGTTTGCTTTCCTTTGTACTCCTTCCCTCTTCCCAGCCCCCTCCTCTCTCTCTCTCTCTCTCTCTCTCTCTCTCTCTCTCTCAATCTCTCTCAATCTCTTCCCTCCTCCCCCCACTACTACCCCTCCTCTCCTCCCCCTCCCTTACCCACTGTACACCGTCGCTGCTCTGCTTCCTGTGTTTCCCCACACAGATTGTGATAATTTCATTTTATAGTTTTATTCCACCCTCGCCTACGATAGCAAGAGAGAGGCTTGTTTTGCTCGACGCGTGTGTGTGTGTGTGTGTTTGCTTGTGTGTATGTATGTTTGTTTGTGTGTGTGTTTTCTGTGTGTGTAAGAGAGAGAGAGAGAGAGAGAGAGACAGACAGACAGACAGACAGACAGAGACAGAGACAGACAGACAGACAGAGACAGAGACAGACAGACAGACAGACAGATAAACAGAGATAGAAACTCGCTGACTGAGAAAAACATGTGGTGAATAAATGCTTATAATATACAATGTGTGCATGAAAACAAAATATATATTTAGGTGATGCAGGGAAGGTGGACGAGAGGGAGACATGAAGTACTGTGTGATGATGGCTGGGAGGAAGAGAGAGGAGAAGAGAGAAGGGAGGAGGAGAAGGGAGGGGGAATGGAGAGGAAAAGAGAGAGTAGAGAGTGGAGAAGGAGAGGAGAGGGAGGAAAGGAGAGGGAAGGAGAGAGTAGAGAGTGGAGAAGCGGAAAAGAGAGAGGAAGACAGAGGAGAAGAGAGAGTAGAGAGAGGAGAAGGAGAAGAGAGAGTGGAGAGTGAGGAAGAAGAGAGGGAGGAAGTGAGAGGAAAAGAGAGAGTAGAGGGAGAGGAAGGAGAAGTGAGGGGGGAGGGGGAAAAGACAGAATAGGAGATGGAGAAGGAGAAGAGAAGGAGAGAGAGAGAGGTGAAGAGAGGGTAGAGAGTGGAGAAGTGGAAGAGAGGGAGGAGGACACAGATAATATATAGAGACGTAGATGGAAGAGTAAGACTGGTAGAAATGATGAAGAAGGAATACACACACACACACACACACACACACACACACACACACACACACACACACACACACACGCTGGCTCAGTGGTAGCGTTCTCACTTGCCATCTGGTAGACGGGAGTTCGCGCCTCGCTCAGGTTGCGAAAAGTTTCACTGGCGAAGTGGGCGGTTACTGTCCCCCTTGAGCAAGGGGATGGGTGTGTGCGTGTGTGAAGGTCACATCCTTGCCCTTAGATCGGACTATATGAGCTCTCCGCTCCCTTCCGGGAGAGTAAAAGCTGACGATCACGACCATCAAGTGATCCTGACCGACCCGGTGAATTACACACACACACACACACACACACACACACACACACACACACATCCGGAGCGAATATATTCATAGAAAAAAAAAAAAGGTTTATCTTATTTCCTGTTTGCCTGCCTATCAGCCGTGCCTGTCATCATCCCTGCTACTTCCTTTTCCTTGTTACCTCCCCCAACGAAGTTGCAGCAGGTTATGTATTCATCTGTGTTTGTTTGTCCACACAATATCTCCAAAAGTTCTCAATGAATTTCAATGAAGTTTTGTGGAAGGGTCGGCCATGGGCCAAGAAGGAATCGATTAAATTTGGGGGTTGATCCGGATCCGGATCCTATGTATCCTGCACAATATAAGTTCTCAATGAATTTCAATGAAATTTTGTCGAAGGATGGGTCACGGGCCAAGAAGAATTTATTAAATATAGGGGCAGATCCGGATCCAACATTGGTGGAGGTATGCACTCTCTGAGTGCTTTCAAGTTACCCTTTTTTCCCTTGTCAAATGCTGTCTCGTATTTTGTCAAAGTTTCCTGCCTCTATATATCTTTGTACATTTTCCGCTTTGCACTTGCTTTAGTCGTCTGCTTCTGGTCGTTAATTTTTCCTTTGCCAGTCGTGGCCCACGGCTGCCTCCTGCCTTACACTGACACCCAAGAGCCTGTTCAGTGAAAACAATGACACTCACTGAACCAGGAAGACACGCATAGTAATCAGCAAAACTACGTGTGTTACCTGTTGATGGATTTGCCAGCATGACACAGGTGCGGTCGACGAACATAAGTATTATAAACCTGGCCTGGGACGACTGGAAGGGGGAGGGAGGGAGAGAAGGAGGGGTAGGAGGTTTAAAATAAAGGAGTGAGGAAGACGGGGGAGGGAGGGAGGCAAGGGTAGGAGGTAGAAAATAAAGGAGGGAGGGAGGGATAAGAGGTAAAAAATACAGGAATGAGAAGGATGGGATGGGATGGTAATGGCTGGTGATGAACAACCAGATATGAATACCCTGTGAGGCTAAACACTGATGTTGTACAAAATGGTTCAGTGTTTAATGGAGTATCGTGTAATATCGGTGCCTCACAACACCACAGCTGCAGCACACTGCATGAAATGTTAATAGAATGGTCCAGTCTCGCTGTATCCACGCCCTTTACCATATTAACGTCTCCCTCTTATGTATCATATTGGCCTTTTTATGCGGCTTTGCTTACCCATTGTTTAGAAATATTATCTCCCGCCTTCCTTACTTCGTTATTATATTGTTTTCCTACCTTCTCTCTCTCTCTCTCCCTCCCCACCTACTTCCTTCAGCACACTCTGCCATATGTGTCTGATATTTGGAGTATTTAGTATGCTTCCAGTGTTAGTTTTCTCTCATCCTCTGGTGCGTCTCTCCAGCCACTGTTCAACCCCAGTACATCACCTGGCGGCAGATTCACCTTTACCTGTACCACAATAACACCTGAACATTGATAAGCTGGCCCTTTACCACAGACGTACAGTACTGTGTGTAGAAAGTGACCCAGTTACCGGCACACAGTCCACCAGTTACCGGTACACAGTCCACCAGTTACCAGCACACAATCCACCAGTTACCAACACACAGTCCACCAGTTACCAGTACACAGTCCACCAGTTACCAGTACACAGTTAACCAGTTACCAGCACACAGTTACCAACACACAGTCCACCAGTTACCGGCACACAGTCCACCAGTTACCGGCACACAGTCCACCAGTTACCAACACACAGTCCACCAGTTACCAACACACAGTCCACCAGTTACCAACACACAGTCCACCAGTTACCAGCACACAGTCCACCAGTTACCAGCACACAGTCCACCAGTTACCAGCACACAGTCCACCAGTTACCGGCACACAGTCCACCAGTTATCAACACACAGTCCACCAGTTACCAACACACAGTCAACCAGTTACCAACACACAGTCAACCTATTACCAGCACACAGTCCACCAGTTACCAACACACAGTTACCAACACACAGTCAACCAGTTACCAGCACACAGTTACCAACACACAGTTACCAACACACAGTTACCAACACACAGTCAACCAGTTACCAACACACAGTTACCAACACACAGTCAACCAGTTACCAACACACAGTTACCAACACACAGTCCACCAGTTACCAACACACAGTTACCAACACACAGTTACCAACACACAGTCAGCCAGTTACGGGCAGACGGTGGTTGAATGGCGGCAGGAAGTACAGGCCATAAAAACATTGTGTGGTGCCACTGATAACACAAAAGTGGCTGGTAACTCAGCCAGTCCCTACGCCACTTCTACACTGGGGTCTTGTATGCCACCAACACTAAGGTTCTGATGCTGCCGCCACATCACCCACACCCTCAACCAACCACACTTGACCTATTTTTTGTGCAGGAAAGAAGGAACCAAAGGCCAGGAGCTCGCAAGACTGTTCCCTCAAAGAAAGAACAAAAACAAGATAACAGGGCTCCAGATTCAAGATGCGTTCATATCGAGATGCCTGGACACACTGCTTTTGAAAGACTGGAGATCATAGGCAGCAGGAAACACTGACAGAGGGAGACAGTTCCAGAGTTGACCTGTACAGCGTCACTTAGCATTCTTCCCTTTCCTCTCTCCTAATGTCACTTACTCTTTCCTCAGCTCACTGCTCTCTCTCCAGCTCCTCTCTTTCCCCCTCCTCTTTTCCTCCCTCCTCATATCCTGTTCTGCTCTCTGTCTAGTTGTGCCTAATATTTTCCCGCTGGATTTCTCTTTTATTTCCTGCCTTTAAGCACACACACACACACACACACACACACACACACACACACACACACACACACACACACACACACACACACACACACACACAAATAGAAACAGAGAGAGAGAGGGAGGGAGATAGATAGATAGATAGATAGATAGAGAGAGAGAGAGAGAGACGCACATTGATAAGAAACATCCGGACGCTTACAAAGATACACACACACACACACACACACACACACACACACACACACACACACACACACACACACACACACACACACACACACACAAGGATATAACCATAAACAAAGACACTAACAGGGAATTCCACAGAAAATGAGAGAGAGAGAGAGAGAGAGAGAGAGAGAGAGGCATGCACATTGATAAGAAACATCCGGACGCTCACAAAGAGATACACACACACACACACACACACACACACACACACACACACACACACACACACACACACACACACACAGATATAGTCATAAACACAGAAACTAACAGAAACTGCATATGGACAGAGAGTGACACACACACACACACACACACACACACACACACACACACACACACACACACACACACACAGTCACCTCCCTTGCTCATTCACCATACTCACTCCTGTCCCTTGTCTCACCTCAGTCAATTACTTCCTCATTTTACTCGTTGGCTCATCTTACTCAGCTGACACGCCTCATTCACCTCACTGACTGACTCAGGCAGGAAAGAACCAAGGAAGAGAGGAAAGCACAGTCACCCAGGAGCAGCACTACATCCAGTGAGTGGATGGTGAGGCATAAATTTTTTTTTTTTTTTTTGAGTTAACCATTTTTTTAGTTAACCATTTTTTGAGCTAGTCATTTTTTTGAGTTAACCATTTTTGAGTTAACCATTTTTGAGTTAACCATTTTTTGAGTCAACCATTTTTGCATTTAGTATTTTTTGAGTTAACCATTTTTTGTTAACCATCTTTTGAATTAACCATTTTTTGAGTTAACCATTTTTTGTTAACCATTTTTTGAATTAACCATTTTTTGAGTTAACCATTTTTTGAGTTAACCATTTTTTGTCAACCATTTTTGAATTAGTATTTTTTGAGTTAACCATTTTTTGAGTTAACCATTTTTTGAATTAGCCATTTTTTGAGTTAACCCTTTTTTCAGTTACGCGAGAAAGCTAATATGGAAGCGGTTGGTGTATTTTTGGGTTATATAATTCAGGAAATATTTACTCCTGCAACCAAGCCAATAACTATACATTACAACACAAGGTTCATCATTTATCTGTACAAGTTTAGGAATTTATCAAAAATACAAGACTTGGCAAAACTTGGTGTGGTTTGTTGTATATTACCGAAAAAATGTTAAAGTCAATCTGTCTATCTACCTATTGCCACATGCCTTAATCCAGTAAGGGGTGGCCACAAACAAATCACCTCCATGTCGCCCTGTCCCCCGCCATTCCGCTACCCTCCCTCCAGCTCACCCTCCTCTCTCATACACCTCTCCACTCCATCCCTCCATCTCATCCTCGTATTATAAGGATAGGTTAGGGTTCAGGTTTTGGTCTGATGGGAACTGAGGGCTTCCAACTGGGACTTCCAACTGGGGGCTTCCAACTGGGGCTTCCAACCGAGGCTTCCAACTGGGGCTTCCAACTGGGGGCTTCTAACTGGGGCTTCCAACTGGGGGCTTCCAACTGGGGCTTCCAACTGGGGGCTTCCAACTGGGGGCTTCTAACTGGGGCTTCCAACTGGGGGCTTCCAACTGGGGCTTCCAACTGAGGCTTCCAACTGGGGCTTCCAACTGAGGGCTACCAACTGGGGCTTCCAACTGGGGCTTCCAACTGAGGGCTACCAACTGGGGCTTCCAACTGGGGCTTCCAACTGGGGCTTCCAACTGGGGGCTTCCAATTGGGGGCTTCCAACTGGGGCTTCCAACTGGGGCTTCCAACTGAGGGCTTCCAACTGGGGCTTCCAACTGGGGGCTTCCAACTGAGGGGTTCCAACTGGGGGCTTCCAACTGAGGGCTTCCAACTGGGGCTTCCAATTGAGGCTTCCAACTGGGGCTTCTAACTGGGGGCTTCCAACTGGGGCTTCTAACTGGGGGCTTCCAACTGAGGGCTTCCAACTGGGACTTTTAATTGGGGCTTCCAATTGGGGGTTCCAACTGAGGCTTTCAATTAGAGGCTTCCAACTGAAGGTTTCCAACTGGGGGCTTCCAACTGAAGGCTTCCAACTGGGGCTTCCAACTGAAGGCTTCCAACTGGGGGCTTCCAACTGAAGGTTTCCAACTGGGGCTTCCAACTGGGGCTTCCAACTGGGGGCTTCCAACTGGGGGCTTCCAACTGGGGCTTCCAACTGGGGCTTCCAACTGGGGCTTCCAACTGGGGCTTCCAACGTTACGACTGGGCTCTTTTTCCAGTCACTTGACCTAAAATTGCCATATCTTCATCCTGAAATAACTCTATCAGTACATTAACACTAGAATATAATGCCAGTCACGAAGAAGTGCTGTGAAAAGGATATAGAAAGAGAACTATAATGCACAACAGAATGACGGTATTCCAAACCTGAGAGAGGCTTGGAATCTTCATCTGCTGGTAAATGTGTTATATGTATGTACTGTATATTTGTGTGTGTGTGTGTGTGTGTGTGTGTGTGTGTGTGTGTGTGTGTGTGTGTGTGTGTGTGTGTGAGAGAGAGAGAGAGAGAGAGAGAGAGAGAGAGAGAGGTGTACAATCAACCAAAAAAGTAACATTGTGATATATGGGCCGCCCTGTTATTATAAGTCTAATATTGTCCTTGCTAATTATTACCACTCGATATCGCATAAATCGTCACTTGTTGCCTGGTATATTCTTTTGTGAGACAGACTGACAAATGAGGAAGTGAAGGAGCGTTGTGGTGTGGATGTGGATGTGATAGGAAGCGTTAGGAGAAACACACTGAGGTGGTTTGGCCATGTGGAGAGGATGGAGAGTGAGAGACTGACGAGGAGAGTGTATATGAGTAAGGATGATGTGGAGTTATATGGAGAGACAGACTGATAATTATTGAGGAAGTGAAGGAGCGTTGTGGTGTGGATGTGGATGTGATAGAAAGTGTTAGGAGAAACACACTGAGGTGGTTTGGCCATGTGGAGAGGATGGAGAGTGAGAGACTGACGAGGAGAGTGTATATGAGTAAGGATGATGTGGAGTTATATGGAGAGACAGACTGATAATTATTGAGGAAGTGAAGGAGCGTTGTGGTGTGGATGTGGATGTGATAGAAAGTGTTAGGAGAAATACATTGAGGTGGTTCCGCCCTGTGGAGAGGATGGAGAGCGGGAGACTAACGAGGAGAGTGTATGCGAGTGAGGTGGAGGGAGGGAGAGGGAGTGGGAGGCCGTGGATGAGATGGAGTGGAAAGGTATATGAGAGATTTGTGTGTGGGCTGGGGGGAGGGCAGTGAAATAGCGGGGGACAGGGCGACATGGAGGCGATTTATTTGTGGCCACTTCTTACGGGATTAAGACTTCTGGGAAGAGAGAGAGAGAGAGAGAGAGAGAGAGAGAGAGAGAGAGAGACTACTGACTGCAGGACACCACAAGCACTGACAAAAAGCTTTACCATAAACCTTCCTCTCTTCCTCCCTTTCACCTTCTATCTCCCTTCCCTTCTCTTTCTCTCTTCTTCTCTTCCTTCCTCCTTCTTTCTCTTTTCCCTCCTCCTACTCCTTCTTTCTCTTTTCCCTCCTTCTTCTCTCTCTTTCTCTTTTTCTTTCTCCTGCTCGTTCTGTCCTCCTCCTTCTTGTTGTTTTCCCTCCTCCTTCTAATTATTCCTTTTTTCCCTTCCCCTCCTCCTTCTTCTTCTTTTTCTTTTCGCTTCCCCTCCTCCTTCTTTCTCCTTTCCTCCTCCTCCTCCTTTCCCTCTTCCTTCTCCAACTTTTCCCTCCTTCTTTTTCTCTCCTCCTCCTCCTTCTTTCTCTTTCTCTCTAGTTGTCCTTCCTTCTCTTTACCCTCCTTCCCCATCTCCTTCTTTCTCCTTGCCTTCCTCCTCCCCATCCTCCTCCTCCTTTTTCCTCTGCCTCCTCCTACTTCTCCCTCTTACTCTCTCTCTCATTCTCTCCTTTCTTTCTCTTTTCCCCTAATTGTCCTTCCTTCTCTTTTCTCTCCTCCTCCATCTTCTTTCTCCTTTCCCTCCTCATCCATCATCTTTCTTCCTCCTCGTCCTCGTGCTTGTTGGGTTGGAGGGGCAGAGTGAGCAGCGTGTATTCATCAGCGTGCCTGAAGGCCAGCTCATCAGTGTAATGGTGGGGCAATATCTGCACACCCTGGCATCTCCTTGCAGCCCTCCTGTCCCGCCCCACCACACCCGACCACTGGCTACCACACTGGTTTGGTCTAGAATTGCAGCCCAGTGAGTGTGGTAAATAATAATAATAATAATAATAATAATAATAATAATAATAATAATAATATCCTGTCCCGCCTCACCACACCCGACCACTGGCTACCACACTGGTTTGGTCTAGAATTGCAGCCCAGTGAGTGTGGTAAATAATAATAATAATAATATCCTGTCCCGCCCCACCACACCCGACCACTGGCTACCACACTGGTTTGGTCTAGAATTGCAGGCCAGTGAGTGTGGTAAATAATAATAATAATAATAATAATAATAATAATAATAATAATATCCTGTCCCGCCCCACCACACCCGACCACTGGCTACCACACTGGTTTGGTCTAGAATTGCAGGCCAGTGAGTGTGGTAAATAATAATAATAATAATAATAATAATAATAATAATAATATTAATATCCTGTCCCGCCCCACCACACCCGACCACTGGCTACCACACCGGTTTGGTCTAGAATTGCAGGCCAGTGAGTGTGGTAAATAATAATAATAATAATAATAATAATAATAATAATAATAATAAAGATGATGATAATGATGATCAGTCTATCTATCTATCTATAGCCAGACGTCATAATCCCGTAAGGGGTGGCCGATTGACTTTAAGTTAGTTGTTTTACAGGGAGGGGCACTAACCCTCCACCAACCCACTTGCTGACACGTAGGGAACACGTATGTGTTGGTTATATGGTTACCACCCAGCTTTGTAAATGGTTTCCTGTAATGGTTTCCTGGCTTACAGGAAACCATTAGGCTTGTCAATGTAAAGCCACCTGAAAAGGAAAGAAGAGTAATAAAGAGTGACAGGAAAGATGGGAGAAATAGGAAGAGAGGACAGACACAGAAAAAGAATGATGATGGTGAAGAAAGAATTAGGCAGCACTACATCAAGTGAGTGGATGATGGTGGCCACCACCTATCACCATAATAATAATAATAATAATAATAATAATAATGATGATGGTAGTAGTAGTAATAGTAGTAGTAGTAGTAGTAGTGACCGCTGATCTGGTAATGAACGTCACCTTGCAAATCTTACATCGTCATCCTTCCACCAAATTTGGCTAAAATCTTATCAGAACAGATTTATTTTAATAACCCCTCACACACACCGACTTTGGCCTTGACCTGTGACCTTGACCTCTGAGTGTCCTCAAGAGCCAGTCACTTCACTTCAGTCTTATCCTCCAGCCTTGCCCCAGGTTTATCTATAATGAACACTGTTAAGTTGATGTTCTCTCTCTCTCTCTCTCTCTCTCTCTCTCTCTCTCTCTCTCTCTCTCTCTCTCTCTCTCAAACTTTCACCTAGCCCTCGAACCTTTACCTTTTATTTACTGTACTTTCATTAAAAAAAAAAAAAAAGCACGTTTCGTACTAGGCTGTCACTCAATCCTTCCACCTAGTTTGGTTAAAATCGGATAACAACTGAGTTATCTCATGATAGGAACTATTCTCTTTGGGGGTTCCTCTGTGAGAATAGTTCCGGCCATAAGATAACTTGAGCGGTTTTTATCGGATTATACCCAAACTTGGTGGATGGGTTGAGGATCAGCCCATGGCAAAAACTATTATTAATGAGGGTAAAATGCCCGCGACCGGACCTTCCGCCCCGCCACCCCCCACACCACCACCGGGCCACCACCACCCCACCACCCGAGGAGGAGATAACGGTCAGGTTAGTGACCCGGGACAAGAGGGTCATCCGACCACCACTGACCTGTGCCCCTTCTCCCCGCAACTACCTCAACACCAGGTGAGCCCAGACCCGCAACAAGTTATACGGCGGGTTAACCCTCGACAGCAGTGGGGTGGGACTGATACGTCAGTCCCTCGTAGTCTTGTGGTGACGACCACAACTTCACCCCAACGGGACAGGAGGTCCCTAGGTGAGCCACGGGGTGTTTACACCTACTGCCACCGCGAGCCACGGGGAAGTACCTTCCTCTGCCGCAACAACCCAGGTGAGCCACGAGGGGCTTGTATCCTCTGCCACTGTGAGCCACGAGGGCGTAATACCCTCTGCCACAATCAGGACAGGAGGTCCTTTGACGAGGGAAGAGAGCCCTCTATAACAAATAGGGCAGGAGGCCCAATAGTGGATTGTACGGGGCTCACGCCCCTAGCCACTCTAAGGGTAAGAGACCCTCACACCCCGCCACAAGTGGGTCCCAGGACCGATCAACCCTAGGTCTAGGATCAACCTGGTGCCACGGCAATTGTAAAGACAAGAGAGAGAGTCGCCTCTGTGCTACCCTCCATAAGTGCAAGAGAGACCACGGCCTCCGTGTGTCCTCTAGAGTCAGCTAACTCCTGCAGGAGTAGCCGGACACCACCCGGGGGAGTTGCCCCTAAAGTGTCACCTGAACAGAGGCCTGGTCCCAGTCGGGACCTACCTCCTACCCCCGGGAAATTCTTTCTTCCCCAGGTACCAGCGGGAGACGAGGCCGCAGCCCACACCTGACGGCGCGTCCCCCAGTAGACCTCCGCAGTCCTCGGACCCCTAGGCGAGCCCGGCAACCCGTCGACGGCGACCTCCCCCTGCCGCAGACCCTACGACGTCAGGCCCGTCTGCTACACCTGTGTGGCCCCAGTCCCTAGGGCCAACACAGACAGGCCTCCCTTCACAGTGACCAGAGGAGGGCCTACAACAGGTCGAGACCCCAGGCAAGAGGGTCTCCCTGCACCGTGACCAGAGTGAGGACCTACACCTTACAGTGACAAAGTGATATCGCCCCAGAAACTCGGGCAAGAATAGTGACTTTCCCTTTCCTGTAGTGATCCAGTGACAGAGTGAACCAGCGGGATTACACCAAAAAGTGTCCGTAAATACCTTCCCCTAGCAAAGACTATAAGTTCCGGGTTCATCCGACCAGTGCTATCCCAAAGTCCAATCTAGAGTAGTCTCCCCCCTTGTCAGTGTACGCGCGGGCGAGAGTTGCCGCGCCGAGCCCAAACAGTGAACTCTAGTGCTCTACCCCCCTTGTTAATTTATAGTAATAATCCCTCCTCGGCTCATCAAGCCCAGACATCTCTATTGCCCCGACACGCTAAGACCTTTTGGACATTGATACAAGTGAATCCCATCCACTTACCGACTCTTAACCTATTATAAAGCATAATTAAGGAGTGTGTGAATATCCCATATTACACTAACGTAACTTTGTATATCTGTATCCTCTGTTTATAATACCATCCTATGTAATATTGTTAAGGTGTTGTAATTAAGGTAATAGATGTGTTAAAGGTGGACTGCCTAGTTTTTATGTCCTGTTCCTTTGTTAGTGCATTACTTCCGGTCCGGAAAGAGGACCCCGCTCAGTAGCTAGTGTCTTTAGTACGAGGAGTCGGCCTAAAAACTCTCAGCATAACAGAGGGCATTGTAAAAGTTCAAGTCCACACAGCATGGTCAAATTTCTGCCCTTGTGTGTGTGTGTGTGTGTGTAACAAACATTTCGATTAGTTTTGATACATAGCACCTTCTCATCCTGGAGCAGCGGTCTCCATTTTTAGGGATTTACAGGATTCGTTCACTCAAAAAATCTACCAGCTTTTACTGCTCTCTATCAACTCTGCCGTTTTTAAGGTTGTCGGTTTACTCTACACTGGGGACTATCGATCTACGGTGGCGTCGATCAACAGCCACAACAGGAATACGGTAGATAGACAGCGCCAAAAAGGAGTAGGCCTATAACAGATTGACAGCCACAAAAGCAGTACGGTAAAGGAGACTGACAGCGCCAAAAGGAGTATGATAGAGTAGGATGACAGTCACAAAAGGACTGTTTAGAATACCCGGGGCGCTGCAAGAGCAGAGTACTGTAGATCGGTAGTCGCCAAAGGAGTACGGTAGAGTACGTAGCTCCTTGCAAGAGTCGGGAACACTCCTTTAGCGGCTATCAGTCTACTTTATCTTAACTTACTCCTTTTGCGGTTGCCAGTATAGTCTACCGTACTCTTTTTTCAATCTACTCTACCTTACTTTTTTCAATCAACTCTGCTATAGGCCTACTCCTTTTCAGGCTACAGTGCCCTACTCTCAATCAATTTACCGTACCGTACTTTTTATGCGGATGGCGACCGTCATCTGTTGCCTTCACACAGCTGTTCACCAAAATATAAACAAGAGTAGACTGCATAGGAATCTTGTTGACACCTATACACTGACAGAATCAGACTTGTAAGGTAAGTATACAGGTGAGCGGGTGTGTATGTAGTTATTTTATGTTTAGGAGGGTAAATAGGAGAAATTTATAATGTGTTTAGGAGGGTAAATAGGAGAAATTTATAATGTGTTTAGGAGGGTAAATAGGAGAAATTTATAATGTGTTTAGGAGGGTAAATAGGAGAAATTTATAATGAGAGTAGTGGGTGGTTAGTGTGTTTGGAGCAGCCCAGGTCCCGCTACCTTCACTGACAACTCACTAGGTATATTTTGGTGGTGTTTAAAGCCCCCTTGTAGCAAACATTAGCATTATCAGTATATTTACAGTTAGTGAGATCCTTCAAGTCTGTGTGAAGTGTTTGTAGGTAATTTACTAAGGGCTAATTGACCGACTTGACACATTTGATGCTGTAATGGCCCGGTGTATAGTGTAACTGTACAAGATAATTATGGGAAAGGTTGTGAGTGTAAGTCATAGCTGTGGTAGTTCACCTGACACAATGGCCTGAAACAAGCTGTGGTAAATTTATAGTTTCAGCCAGCCACACAACTACCAGATTTTGATCCATTTTTGTGGTATTTTAGACAATTGGGTATTAGTTTACAAGTGGACAATATGCAGTTTTGGAATTTTAGCACTATTATCGTATAGTATAGTCCCTAAGCATCACAAATAACCCCCATTGCCCCATTTGGAAATTGATTATTACTCCCCTAAGATAGGTTAGGTATGTTGGGTTTGGTTTGGTTAGTTTTATTGTTTTCGGTGAGGGGCATTTCCGACAAAAATGAAGGTCAGAAACATTTGAATTGCATCAAAAACTACCAGAAAAATATATTGCACTACCTGGGGGGTGTATTGTCCACTTGTAAATATTTACCGACAATTGTAAGACATTTTTGTGGCATTTTTCTCATAAACTATTTTTGTTCTGCTCTTGAAGGTAACTTAACCAATTCTTCAAGAGTAAAATAAAAATACCTGTCATTTGTGACAGCTATGCCATAGAAGAAAAGTGTCTCTAAAATACAGTACCAAAAAGCAGATCAGAATCTCTTAATTCTGCGGCAGACTAAAACCAGACATGGCCATGATAAAAAAAATGATTATGATTTGATTTTGATTATATATCGTCTGGAATATTTTTTGATTGTGATTAAATTATGATTACTTGTTTTTTGTTTTTCTGATTATGATTTCATTATGATTACTTGAGTTTTGTATTTTTGGTTATGATTAGATTTTGTCTATTTGTACGTGATTATGATTAGATTTTGTTTATAATCACATTTCACGGTGATTATTTATAGAAAAATAATGATTAGCAGTGATTAAGGACAATGCTTAAATAGTTAGCAAATTACATCTAGTAGGTGCACCGTTCCATATTTGAGTACAGTAATAACCGTTTAAATCACTTACCGGTACTAATGGTATTAAAAACTTACATTTTGTGTGAGGGGGTTTTATTGGTTTTTGCTATAATATATTCTATCTATCTATCTATTGCCAGACGCCATAATCCCATAACGGGTGGCCATTTGACTTTGAGTTAGTTGTTTTACAGGGAGGGGCACTAACCCTCCACCAACCCACTTGTTGACACGTAGGGAGCACGTATGGTTTCGTTATATGGTTACCACCCAGCATTGTAAATGGTTTCTTGGCTTACAGGAAATTATTTGGCTTGTCACTCAATGTAAAGCCACCTGTAAATGAAAGAAAAGCAATAAGAAGTGACTGGAAAGATGGGAGAAATAGGAAGAGAGGAGGGCAGGCACAGAAAAAGAATGATAAAGGCTAAGGAAGCAGTAGGCAGCACTACATCAAGTAAGTTTCATTCATTCATTCATTTCAAATCATGGTCGCTCAAGTCTTCCGTAACTATATTAATATGTTGGGCACAACAAAAATGAAAACAAAGAATTGCTTTGTGCAAGATAAATATAGAACTGAAAAGTATGATTATACACTGGATTTCTTGTAGGCTAGATTTGATGTAAGCTACGGTACATTACTTCTCAGTTATATATTGGTTGCGCTTGATAAACATCAACTCCTCAAAGCGAACATCTGTCATTCTGCATCGCTCAGGATGAAAGACTTTCCCAGCAATAGAGCAAAATCTCTCAACTGGAGCTGATGATGCGGGATACCGGTACACAGATATTGGAGAGCCAGTATCGTTAGTTCAGGTACCGTACTGTTGACTGGTTCTGTTGCCAGAAGAGAAGGGGATCACTGTCATCATCTGTTGTTGGCTGACTCAGGTAGGATTCTACTCGTGATGAAGTTGTAGATAGGAAAGAGCTCGTTGATGCTGATGGTATCATAAATCTGAACAGCTTGCAGTTCTTCTTTGGTGGGGCGTCCTTATTTTCCTGAAGGGAACCCTTCTCTTCATTGGGCATAATTTCATCTACTTTAGACCTCAGTAGAGATTTCATGACCTTGACTTCTTCTGGTGAGCACCAGTCCACCTTAAAGCCTGGATGTAGGAGTGAAGCCAGCTGAAACATCTCCATGTCGTCATAGATTTTCAACCTTCTCTTGATTGAGCTTTTGAGAGTAGTAATCGTCTTTGACATGTATGTCTGTGATAGTTGTTCAAGCTCGGCTTTCAGTCCACGAATACATGGAATTACTTTTGCTTGACGTTACAACATTCTCTCCCTGACACTCTAGAGTTGCTACTCCAAATGGTGTCAAGATGTCTGTTATTTCCTTGATGAAATTAAGTTCATATTTGGTTAGCTTTACTGGACAATCTAACTGATCAAGCTGGACTGGATCAATCTTCAGAAGGGAGCGAAGCATCTTGTTGCTGATGTTCCATCGGGTTGCATTTTTGGGCTGAGATCTGCATTCATCTTCAAGAATGGCAGATGCCAGTGCAGAATGACAATTGTGTGATACTAGACTTGAGGCTTTTCCAGTGACTCCTGATACAGGTCCTGCTTCCTCGAGCCCGTCTTTCACAGTATTTTGTAAATTATGAACAAAACATCTGACATGCTCAGGCAAGAGCTCCAGGAACTTCTCATTGTTATCAGGAATGTCAAAGGCATCATCTTCCTCTTCACTTTCACTGTCTTGATTAGTGTCTGGATCGTCCATACCGGGAAGTGTCACAAATGCTTTAAGCATATTGCTGGCACTGTCGGTACAATTGTCAGAATCTTCTTTTCTAGGTTAAAGCTAGTGATGATTTCAGTGAATGTGGCATGAATCTTTTCTGCAGTGTGGGACCCTTTGAATCTCCTGCAAGCTAACATTGTTGACTGGAGCTGGAAGTTTTCAATGAAATGACATGTGATCCCAATGTACGAATGCATCTGTCTGTTTGTCCAAAGATCAATTGTAACACAAAGATACCCAACAGAACGAAATTTGTCATTGAGATCTCTCTATCTCTATCTATCTCTATCATTGAGATGTTCTTGTATTTTTTGAGTTTGAGAGGGAAGAAGCTTGCTGCTGAGCTCCTTGCGGCTTGGGATACTGTAGCAGGGCTGGGCCTTGTTTAGAAGGGCTTGAAAGTTAGGATCCTCAACTCCTGAAAGAGGTTGGAGAGAGCCGGCAATGAAGCAAACCAGTAACTTATTCATTTCCTTTTGGCAGGCATCACTGTTGCTCCATTTTTTCTTAGTACAAGATACCCCGAAGTCAGTTACTGGAGCTGGACCCGCCATTTCCTTATATAACTAAAGAAAAGCCCTATGTGCATGTTTACAACCACTTTATTTAATACAAGAACACTAAAAGTTAAAAATAATGAATAGTGCACTCCTGCATGGCCTCTTCTGACAACTGTGCTCATCCCAGCTCCCTCCAAAAGGAAGAGTGTTACAGTAGTATACAGTAAACTCTCAACTAACGCGAGTTTAAAAAACGCTTTTTGTTTTAACACGAGCAAATATTTAACCCCTAATACGCGGCCATCGACAGCCGACCCCCCCGGTGGCGGCGTTCGATCGCGGTCTGAGTACCTGTAGGAAAATAGCCAAAAATCAGAGATTAACCCTAGAACATTATATATACTTGGTATGGCAGATAGTACTTACATTCAGCTTTCTCCAGAGACAGGTGTTGAGCCTTCGTGGACTACCCAAGGACTTGTGGAGACTTGCAAAGTTGGGTAACCAAATCTTCACTTTCACACCTCCAGCACCCTGGTTTCTCCTCTACCACAGCCTCATTCTCTCACAGTAAACTTTATACTACAACGTACAGGTAGTTTGGAATCCATATTTGTACAATAAGCACTGAAAATAAGGCTAAAATCAACGAAGCGTACGGCCGACATGCAGCATGGCGGCGGTCTTCCCGTCACTCAACAAACATTTCCATTTTCACAGCCAAAAACACGTATACTACATTATTTTCAACGATATTACTTCCCAAAAGATCACCGCAGTGCACTTTTTATTCAGCCTTACGCCCGTCACTTTATTCTCGTTCCTGTCGGCCGCTCGCACTGACTTGGAAGAGCTAGAACTCGCCATAATGTCACTTTGAAAGCCTGCGGTAAACTGACGCTAAACGGGCAAACCGTGCGAAAAAAAGCTAGTGTTTCAACTGGGGAAACAAGCGTTTCCTATTAGCATAAAGTGCTTGTGAGAGGAGAGCGCAGATTTACAGTTCTGAGCAGTCAGAGCGCTGCCATGTATCACAGCCAGGCTGGCCGGGCCGTGGTGGGGGGGGAGGGGGGAAAAAAACGCGATACTTGGCAACAACGGAGGTCAGTAGTACAAAGGTAAAGTATACTAATTGTGGCTAAAGGGTGGTGGTACTGATAGACAATACCAGCTGGAACATCCTTGCCTGCGTTTATTCAAAATTAACTCGAATCGCAAACGCGACGCTCCGCCTTTATGTCCTTTTCGGCGAGCGTTGCAAACGCGACGCCCCGCGTTTTAGGGGTTAAGGAGATATGTTTAACTAACAAGGGTTTCTCAATTTAATGGGACTTTACACGTACTGTATGTGATGGTTTCATATTAGCCGCGCGCGCCTTGGACAGTCTCGAACTGATAGACTGTGTGTGGCAGTTTATGCATAAATACAATTTTTTATTTGCCTGTTGCTTAAACTGGTTTTATTCGAACTATAATATTCGAAAATGAAGTTTGGCCCCATTTTGAGCAATTTGGTTCATTTTCGGACAAAATTTGGCCAGGAAAGTGATGGCAGATCTAAATTTTTACAACCTGATGCTGCAGAACAGAAGGAAGAAAACCACTCAGACCAAGATAGAGCAGTCCTTTATGAAGAAGACAGAAAACTTAAGGGAGTTATCTTCAACACCAGTAGCACGGGAGTCAGAGGAAGAGGAAGGAGAGCAGAGTGAGGAGGGACAACAAATTTAGCGTGGGGAGCGGCGGGAGGTGGGGGAGTGGGGTGAGGAGGGACAGCAGCAGATGACGAGTGATCCATAGATGAAGTGAGGCTGTGTGTTGTTATTGTTTGTGACCTACTGACTGTAATGAAAATGTTGCTTTTACTGTAGTATTTTTATGACCTACTAATGCATTAATAATGTTGAGGAACTTTCACAATGCAGTGAATGAAGCAGAATTGAAAGAAAATCCACGTAAAAAACGAAAACAGTATGTATTTGGGGAGATGTAAACAATGCTTCGTCCCAACAAAGGCTCAAATGTTGTTTATTTCTCCCCAAATATACTGTTTTTGTTTTTTACGTGGATTTTCTTTCACATTAATATTATTGCTTTTAAGTTTAGAGTAGTATAACTCCCCAAATGGGTAGACTTTCCCGGAGTCCAGGAATGTAACCTCCAATATTACCATTGTTTCTTATGGGAAAATTGTGTTTAAATAACGCGTTTTTAACTAACACGACCTCTCCAGGAACCTAACCTTGCATTATTTGAGAGGTTACTGTATTTCATTCACTGGATAATGCCATTACTGTACTAAGACAGCCACAAACTGTGCCTGGGATAATGTTACAGTGTCAGCAGAGTTCAATGAGATTTTTTTTTTCTGTAGCCATCTGCTGATATTCAAAACCGTGAATGTTAAAACCGCGGATGTTAACCCCTTCTTTCCCCTTCCCTTCCCCCTGTGTAAAGACTGCGTTTACCCCCCAGACCGACCTGACATCTTCCCCTCCCCTAGTGTGAGGGGTAAAAAGCGAGTTTTATGCCAGGTACCCTTTTTTGGATAAGGGCTAAGGCGTTGCCCCTGGGTAGAGGACTTTGGTTTGGAGCGTGTAGCATTTTATGACCGGATGCCCTTCCTGATGTCTACCAATGCCCCTTGGGTGGATTCGATCCTCCGACCCTTCGGTCAGAGCGGAGCGCTCTAACCCACTGAGCCACGGCTGTATGTTTTTTTGCCACGTCCAAATTACAGTCATCCCTAAACATTCACGGTTTGAACATTCACAGTTTTGCATATCCGCAGATGGCTACAGAAAAAAAAAATGATATTGAACTCTGCTGAGACTGTAACATTATCCCAGGCACAGTTTGCAGCTGTTTTAGTACAGTAATGGCATTATCCAGTAAATGAAATATACTGTAATACTCTTCCTTAAGGAGGGAGCTGGGATGAGCACTGTAGTCAGAAAAGGCCATGCAGGAGTGTGTGGAAGGAAGAGAAGACGGAGGGGGGTGCAAGGAACAGCGTGGTGGACTGAAGAGGTGAAACAGGCTGTGGCACAAAAGAAGAAAGCATACAATGAATGGATGAGGAATAGGGGCATGGAAGAGGTTGAGAGGCGGAAGAGAGAGTTATATGTAGAAAGAAAGAGAGAGGTGAAAAGATTAGTAAGAGAGAGTAAGAAGAGAGTGAATGAGGAATTTGGAAGGAATTTGAGTGTAAAGTGGAGGGACTGTAAGAAAATGTTCTGGAGAGAGGTGAAAAGAGTAAGACAGGGTGGAAGTGAAGTTAGCAGGGGAGTGAAAGATAAAAATGGTAGATTTTTTTTTTTTTTTTTTTTTTATGTGACCGACTCTGGGCATAGGCTTCACAGCCTGCTTTCAAGGCCCAGTAGTCCTCCTACGTACCGCACACCTCTACATGTCACCACTTCGGCGCTAACACCCACCGTCCATATTGAATACATGCTAGGGCTGTCTCATACAGGACTGGTGTATTGGTATTAGCGGGGGTATTTTTGTGACATGTCGGCGGGTCTTCTGGTAGATCAGTAAAGTCTGATTTTATGAAATTCAAATCCTTAAACTGTTCCCTGCCTCAGCGGGATTTGAACCCGGGTCTGTCAGGACTGCAGGCCAACTCTCTACCGATTGAGCCATTACTAGTGGAGAAGGGAGAAAAAGTGAGCAGATGGAGAGAACACTTTAAGGAATTGTTGAACGTGGAGGATGGAAGTAATGCGAGTATAAGTGGCTGGGGAATGGCTGGGAGAAGGAGGGAGGTGAGAAGACAGGAAGAAATCAGTAGGATAGAAGTTGTGGAAGCAATGAAGAAAGTTAAATCAGGGAAAGCCCCAGGAATTGATGGAGTGTGTGGTGAAATGCTGAAGCATGGGGGAGAGATAGTAGTAGAATGGATGTGGAAGATGTGCAGATTGGCCTGGGAGGAAGGTAGAGTCCCGGAGGATTGGAAGTCAGGTATAATTATTCCCTTGTACAAAGGAAAAGGGGAAAAAGAAGTGTGTGGTAATCATAGTATAATAGGAAAAGTGTATGGTAGGATACTTATTGACAGAGTTAGAGAAAGAACAGGAATTAGTTGGAGAAGAACAGGGAGGCTTTAGGAAGGGAAAAGGTTGTGTAGATCAGATATTCATTCTCAGATCTTTAGTGGAAAAGTTTCTAGAGAAGGGAAAGAAGTTGCATGCGGCTTTCATGGATTTGGAGAAAGCATATGACAGGGTGGATAGACTAGGATTGTGGAAAGTGTTAAGAATATATGGAGTAGATGGGAAGTTGTTGAATGCTGTGAAGATTATGTACGATGGTGCGAAGGCTGCAGTGCGTGTGGATGGTGAACTAAGTGAATTTTTCTCTTTGAAAGTTGGGTTGAAACAGGGATGTGTCATGTCTCCATGGTTGTTCAATCTGTACATGGATGGGGTAATAAAAGAGGTACAAGGTAGGGTAGTGGATGTTGGAGTGGCCCTGGTGAGAGAGGATAGTGTTTGGAAACTCCCTGTGCTGTTGTTTGCAGATGATACTGTGTTGTTGAGTGAAGACGAAGGGGAGCTGCAAGGCTTGGTGGATGAGTTTGGGAGAGTGTGTAAGAAACGGAATCTAAAGGTGAATGTAGGGAAGAGTAAAGTGATGGTCTTTGAGAGAGGTGAAGTCAGTGAATGTACAGCGAGGTTGGATGGTGAGGAATTGGAAAATGTGAGTACGTTTAAGTACTTGGGTAGTGTGATGAGTAAGGATGGAGGTTTGGAGGGTGAAGTGCTTGAAAGGGTACAGCAGGGAAGAAAGGTTGCTGGTTCTTTGAAAGCAGTGATAAGAAACAGGGAAGTGAGCATGGAAGTGAAAAAGTTACTACATGACAGTATTGTGATACCAACTCTAACGTATGGAAGTGAAGCTTGGACGTTGTTGGAAGGACACAAGTCAAGAGTGAAAGCAGTGGAAATGAGTTATTTAAGAGGAGCCTGTGGAGTCACATGGAGAGACAGGCTGACGAATGAGGATATAAAGGAGCGTTGTGGTGTTGATGTGGATGTGATAGGAAGCGTTATGAGGAACATACTGAGGTGGTTTGGCCATGTGCAGAGGATGGAGGGTGAAAGACTGACGAAGAGAGTGTATGTGAGTGAGGTGGAGGGGGAAAGAGGGAGGGGGAGGCCGAGGATGAGATGGAGGGATGGGGTGGAGAGGTATATGAGAGAGGGGGGTGTGAGTTGGGAGCAGGGGAGTGAAATGGCGGGGGACAGGGCGACTTGGAGGCGATTTGTTTGTGGCCACCCCAAACGGGACTGAGGCGTCTGGCAATAGATAGATAGATAGATAGTGTTCTTGTACTAAATAAAGTAGTAGTTTAGTGTTCTTGTATTAAATAAAGTGGTTGTAAGCTTGCACATAGGGTTTTTCTTTAGTTATATAAGGAAATGGGGGGTCCAGAGGTGTTTTTAAGGAGGAACAGCGGATATCTGCGGATTTTTAACATTCGCGGTGTCTCTGTTACCTAACCCCCACGAATGTTAAGGGATGACTGTATTCACTTTTTGTGATTTGTTTGTATACTGATGATCACATAAACCAAGTATGATGTTGGTAATGGAAAAAAAAAAATTATTATAAAATACTGTAAATCATTATATAAGTTTACATATCTTATACTAAAGTACTGTTACCCAGATAACTACTGTACAAACTTGCTTGAAAAAAATGTCATGCGCAGATGGATGGCTTATTTATTTACCTTGTAAGCTGTGCATGAAGTGTGTGGACACACGTGATGGTGATGACGACCTTGACCCACTTGTTGCCGAGAGTGTGACGTCACCAAGCTCAAATTTCCTCCTCCTCCTCACTCACATCAACCTCGCTATCATTTTCAGGATCACAGTCATCTGCTGAAACATCAGACACTGCTGCATCATCATCTGATACATCTAAATAAGTATCCTCATGAGGAATAAACTCGTCACTATCAGAAGCTGCCAGAGATGCCATGAGAGAAAAATATCCTGTACACCCTCTCTCGTGGTCAAGTGCGTGGTAACTGGCTCTCTCAGGCAGGCCAAGGGGTGTAAATTTTGCCATATGTTTGAATTTGGGGCAGTGTGTAGGAGGAGGAATCTGAAAGTTAATGTAAACAAAAGTAAAGTTATGGTGTTTGAGAGGAATGAAGTCACAGAGTGTGCAGTGAGGTTGGATGGTGAGGATATGGAGAATGTGAGTGCATTCAAGTACTTGGGTAGTGTGATGAGTAAGGATGGAACTTTGGGGGATGAAGTGCGTGAAAGGGTACAGCAGGGAAGGCAGGTTGTTGGTACACTGAAAGCAGTGCTGAGCAATAGGGAGTTGAGTATGGAAGTTAAGAAGTCACTGCATGATAGTATTGTGATCCCTACCCTGACGTATGGAAGCGAGGCATGGACCTTGCAAGAGGGGAACAAGTCAAGAGTGAGAGCAGTGGAAATGAGTTACTTGAGAGGAGCATGTGGAGTGACGTGGAGGGACAGATTGACGAATGAAGAAGTGAAGGAACGCTGTGGAGTGGATGTGGATGTGGTTGAGAAGATTAGGAGAAATACACTGAGGTGATTTGGACATGTGAAGAGAATGGAGAATGAAAGACTGACTAAGAGGGTGTATGTAAGTGAGGTGGAGGGAGGTAGAGGGAGAGGTAGACCGAGAATGAGGTGGAGGGATGGAGTTGAGAGGTATATGAGGAAGGGGGGGGTGAGTTGGGGGGAGGGTAGTCAAATGGTGGGTGACAGAGTGACTTGGAGACGTTTTGTCTGCGGCCACCCTTTGCGGGATTAGGGCGTTGGGCTATAGATAGATAGATAGATAGATAGATTTTTCAATGGGGAAAATCGTTCCGATATAAAAAATTTTGAATTATGAAAGTTTTTTGGGTATCGAGGACTCACTGTATGATGTTCTGTGCTTATTTGAACCCCAGAAGAAAATGGGTTGTTGATTTTATGTCATATCTTGAAGGGTTCCATAACTTGCATGCTCCATAACTTGCATGTACCCTGTTGTCTAGGTATGCTAGGCTGTTATTTTGAAAACATGGTAGCCTTTACTCTTTTATGCAGTCATTCTTAATACTAGAATATTTAATGCATATTTATATACAGTTCTTCAGTACTGTATATGTAAGTTATTGCTGTTGCTTTACTTTGGTCTGTCATGCCTAGCAGACCCATTAAGCACAGATAAGCAGCTGCTTCTTTGGGGTTGTCTCACAGTTGCAACACAGTACATACCATGTAGGGATCTGGCATCCCCATATTACAAACAGTGCCTCACCAGCATCAGACCAGAGTCCTTCCCACTGTGAGATGCAGTGAAATATGAGAGTTTGGCTCCTGAGTGGATGCTGCAGTTGTTCCACCCAGGGTGCACCGTGCCACCAAGTGTAGGTCACTTGTATCATATCGCATCGTTTATAAAGGCTCCAACATGCTGGCATGTGTCGACCTTGGTCACCTAATGTCTATCCACGCTGCTCGGTCTCTGGCAGCTTCCCTATTCAGTCCCTTATCCATGAGATCACACTCTATGACGAAAACCATATAATTAAGTGAACATAGTAAACAATTCTAAGAGGTTTTCTTCACCTGCTTAAAATGACTTGATACCAGCCACTTTATAGGGAACTTCAGTCACTGAAATGCTTAAAACAGCCAAGATCTTCCTTTGAAAAAAGTTGGAATCAAGCCCTTTTAACCGGAGGTTTCCTGATGACCCCCTGCTGAACCTCTTAACTCTGATGATACACATATTACTTAATTCTTTTTACCTTGAAGCTGTTACATTTAGCATGGAAGAAACAGTTCCAACATGAGGGGTTAGGTAGAGCCTTAATAAACCACTTGAGTAAAAGAGATCTTTCTGTAGTTGAACATAGTCATTCAGAGACAGGAGAAGCATTCAGAGTGCAACACCCATGCCCTACATTTCCTACAGTTGGTCTAAGGAACAAACATTTGTCTTTGCCATGTGACCTCAGCTTTCATCCAATAGTTCCCAGAATCAGATCCCAACATCCTCGGCTGTCCTTCACCTGCTCCACCAAGTTTTATCTGTAGAATAATATTACCTTGATATTTGACTGATTGTTATCAAAATGATATCCTCTCATCTTTGCTTTACCCTGAGCCCCTCCACTAACTTTGATCAGAATCAGATAAAAACTGTAAGTTGACCTTGTCTTGCAACTTTGACCTTTGACCTGTTGTATTAAGAAAACTTTAGCTTAGTCCCTTGTATAACTCTCAACCCTTGCACCAAATTACATCAGAGCTGTTTTAATCAGTTTGTTCATACACACCCACACACACACAGACTGAACTTTGACTTTCCCCTGTGACCTTGACTGTTGACTGATTGTTATGAAAATCAGATCCTTTCATGTTTGCCTTAGCCTGAACCCTTCCACCAAGTTTGGTCTAAATTAATGAAAATTATTTAAGTTGACCTTGTTGTGTGATCTTAACCTAGCCATGACTTATTGTTCACAACACAGTAGGTCAGCACCTTTGCTGACCCTCTTTCCTTGAACCAAGTTTGGTAATTGGATTGAAACTGGTTAATACTGCATACATAGATACACAAATATATAGACACACACCAAGCAAAACAATACCCTGCTCTGCACAGATGTTAAAATAAGCTGTCAAGCACTGAAGTAGCTTCACACAGTATGTGCTATCATTTTTTTCTTTTTCCCCTTGTAGTAACCATACTGATTGTTATAATTACATAGAACAAATGAAATACTGTATTGGAGGAATCTGTGATGAGTGTACAACATCTGATATCCCCTTTATTCCATAGTCATCTTAATCATGATCATTCTGATCTCATTCCCACCTCACATAAATCTGGTGTTCCATTTTCCTCTCCTTGGCTCTTCCAAAATAATTCCTTATAATTTGCCTTGTTTATGCATTTGATTATTGTGCTATACTTAACGTCAAATATAGCACAGTACTGAAAGCTTATAGTATTGAGTAAAGGTCAGAAGAAGATAAGGTACTTTCTGTAAGGCACCATTGACATTAATAACTGTTTCTTCAATCTGCCATTATAATGAAGGAAAAATTAAAGAGAAAGTAAGCTATGGAAAATGTTGACGCCAGGGAACTGGATTGAGCTGATTGGCAGAATTCTGTCAGGGAGGAGTGTATGACTAGGGTTTGGCACCCCTGTCCTTTCCCAGCAAAATTGTAATGATCAGACTGACTCAAGGTGATAGGTGGTATGAAACACTGACAAATGGATGTTTATGCCTGTGAAGTGGAGTCAGGATTCTAGGGGTGTGAATGGTGAGTGAATGAGAGTGTGGCCTATATAATGGACAGACTTAACAAGAGCCTACATGTAGTGGTGCCAGGTACCCAGAGGGAGCCAAGCAGCTGTGGTGTCCACCCAGAAGCCAGACTTTCTTATATTTCCCTGCACCTCACTGTGGGAAGGACCCTGGTGAAGTGCTGTCTGCCAGAAGGACATGACAGATCCCTACATAGTGTATATAGCTGCTGTACTGTGTCTGTGGGATGGCCCTACAGAAGCAGTGGCTTACCTGTGTTTGATGGGTCTGCTCAGCCAGACAGGCCTGGTTTAAGCAGCAGCAACTACTTATGGTTAATTTCCCTTTGTCAGGTTACTAGGGCTGTGGAGTTGGTACCCAAAACACCCGACTCCAACTCCACAGGCCTGCAGGTTACTTCTTGCTCTCAGGATCTTACCTCACCGCATCTTTAGGTGGGAAGAGAGGTCTGGGTCATGATGATGATAATAATGCAAATTGGAGATATTACTCTCCAGGAGTTACTGTATGTCAGTACTGTAGCAGCACTTGATTTTTAAATGTAAGAGTTTGCATGTGATAGATTTACCTGTCAGTATCATTGAGTATCATCATCGTCATCCAGATTTCTTTGACCGTCCTAAGGAAGGCAGTGTTCAGAAAGCAAGGAAAGAGAAAGCGCAGGAGAGGGAGAGCAAACAACAGCATATCCAGTGAAATGGGCTTGACATTCATTCATTCACTATTATTTATATCTGCTTTTCATATGACCAGGCAGATATAGTTAACATGTCAATTGACAAGTTAAAAGGGGTTGCCAGAGGGCATAGATTAATAAATCCTTTTTTCATCAGGGTGTACAAAGCTGCCACACACCGTGACTGCCTCCACCGCAGACCAGGAATGGGCAGAGTACATGGAGGTGTATCAGCTCATTGAGAAAGTACGTGAGCATGAGTAAGGTGGGTAGTATGGAAAGAGACTTTGGCCTTTCACCATGAAATGTCTTTTTTAACTTGAAAACACTTGTTTGTTCATAGCCAGAATAACTTTATTAAGGTGTCATCATACTGAAGAGGTTAATGAGGATGGTGCTAACCCAGTCATTGTACTGTAATGTCTCTCCTAGGCTGGTGGTTGTCTGGCAGTAAACAGAATCAGACACAAAAGACATTGTGGCAATGAAGGCATACTGGAAGATTGTAATCAGTGCTTTACCTTGGGACAGGATGTTCTGTTTGTCATGAACAGTGACTTAACCCCTTCAGTCCAGGGACATCCTTATTATTTTGGAAGGATCTCTACTGATGAAGAGATTAATTAATTCTGAACTGGTATCTTACCCCTCCTGTTTGAACAGTTTCCTAAATTGAATAAAGTAATGTGGAAGCAGAAAAAAAAGCTTTAGATGGATGAGATTAAGCCCCCTTACACACACACACACACACACACACACGCACAGTTTGAATTGACAGTCTTGACTGGACTGAAAGCTTATGGAATGTGGTGTTAGCTCATACACAGTTCAGTTTGACAGTGAGGCTGGACCTCAGTTCATACACGAGGATAACCACTTGTTTCCCAGGACATTGTTTTTGAGTGGAGGAGGAGTGTTGATATTTGACCATGGTGGAAAAGAAGGCCAGCTGTCATGAAAAATGGTTTAATGAATGCTTACTGAAGTTTTTTTTTTTTCACCTTTACATTTCTGTTTGTTAATGAGAATGTCATTGGCAGCTGCCCTCATGTTTCTGTGTGAGTATCCACTGCACTGTACATTCCTGAGGCCTGGATGTTAATGACAATTTTGTATACTCAGTCCAGGTTTTCGTGTAAGACTCATGTCAATGGGACCTCAGTCAGTCAGTGGGACACAACATGAATGGCTACTGGAAAATACCTCATGATTTTTTCCCCACATTGATAAACCTGCCTTCATTAGGATGTCATATAATGTTTGCTTGTGGCATTTTCCAGTCAGTATTATTATCATATACATATTCCAGTGTTAATAGATTGATCTCCTTGGAACTTCTCAAGCTATGCTGATAATTTGGGATATCATTGTACCCCCCCCCCCCCAGTGTGATACTTATTTGATTGACTGCATTAGAGTAGGTGCATGTCTGAACATCTATTACAGCAGCAGTGAAGGCCCAGCCCAGCTGAATAAGGCATGTAGGCCAGTCATACACAATCTGACCAAACTGTCTACCAGTTTTTAGGCACTGGTACAGTACTCATTTCAAGGCTTCAGTTGTTTACAGTCCATGCCATCAGTTTACCCCATCTTAGTACATGCACAAAGTGGTTTGAACTTGTTTCCTCAGCAAGACTGACAGTTGGAAGTGTGGGTATGAGGTACCCTAGGAGGAGGGTACAGGTAGTGGGGTGTGACAATGTGTATGCCATGTATTGGTGTAGGGGTATAGTGACCCCACTGCCTAACACTTGTACAGATTGCAAGGTTTTTGTACCTCCTCTGACACAGGAGAAGAGGTTGTACTGCGGACTTACGTTCTTCTGTGATTCGTTGTAGATTTTTCCCACCTTGTGTAATATAAGCTATTGGGTAATGATGATGATACAGTCAGAGTAAGCCTGTGGATGCTGGGTGTTTCCATCAGATGATTAACCCCTTCAGTATAGTAACGTTTTGGTAGTTCACACAGTACTTGCCACAACTAGGTAATTTTATTCACCTTAGGAGGTCCCACTGGTAGAGAAGGGGTTAATTAAGGCTATATCTGACATTTCGGATGGGGAAAGTGTATCCTAAGCTTAATGATATTGCCTAGTGATGGCAAGAATGAATTATATATTGCCTGTGGGTGGAAGGGGTTATAATGATCAAGTGCAATAGTAGTAGGATGAAAATCAGTACAGTACTGGTTTGTGCTGTTGTGTTCTCAGACATTAATGTGAACCATCCATCCACCCATCATCCAATCCTGTGTTGCCCCATGAGGAGGGTAGGAGCCCGGGGCAAGGCAAGTTGGTCCTGACATTTAAGATGAGAGTGACCAGCCTCACTCATCCCTGAGTGGCATTACGTGAGCAGTAAACCCCAACCATCCCTTGGATATAAACCTTCACCGCCTCTATCCGATTGGAGCGCTGTAATTAGCCACTAAACCACCAGGCGCCATAATTTGGTTATATGGTTACCACCCAGCATAGTAAATGGTTTCCTGGTGTACAGGACACCATTTGGCTTGTCACTTAGTGTAGTCATCCATAGGCAGAAGGAAGAGGAAAGAGTGAATGAAAGAAAGACAGAAGATGAAGTGTAAAGTCACCCTTAGGCACAAGGATGAGGAAAGAATGAAGTAAAGAAAGACAGAAGAGGATGGAAGGAAAGAAGGAAGGAGGAGAGGAAAGAGCAGATACCTGAGAGCAGCACTACATCGAGTGAGTGGATGGTGAGTGTCCCCACCTGCCACAAACATCTTTTATTTTTTTATTTTTTTTTTTTTTCAAGCACTGTAGTATATGGTGTGAGTACTGTATCAAAAAAGTTAGAAGTGACAGCAGTGGTTATGAGACGACTCATGAAGATATGTGGCATGCGTAGATTGGATCGCCACATCGTTTGTAAAAGCTCCAACTTGCTTGCATGTGTTGGCCTTGGTTACCTAATAGCAGCTTTCCACACTGCACAGTTTCTGGGGGCCTCGCTGTTCAGTCTCTTATCCCTGATGTTGCATTGTAACTTCATCCAAGGTTTTTTTTTTGGTCTGTTTCTCGTAGCCCCACTCCTGACATTCACACTTTTCACCTTCCTCATCCAGTTGTCATCTTCCATCCTCTCAACCTGCCCAAACCATCTCAGTCTACCCCTCTTCATTAAAGCACCAATACATTCAAGTCCTAACCTTCCTCTCAACTATGCAATCATAATCCTAGCCCTCCACCCCCCAAGGCCTTGCATTCATGAACACACTGCATGTCTAATCATTGTCATCTCCTTACGGTTGAAATGAGTATCCTCTTCCTTTACTGCCCATGTCTCACTACCATACAACATACACTCCTAACACATGCTGCTTACAAAAATCCCTTTGAATAGGATAAAAAATATGGACAGCCTTATAAATGAAATGAAATAAAACTTCTAAAAAGATGAGGAGTAAGTAAATGTTCGGGTAAATGGGTGGAAGAGTTTTATATTGTACTGTATGGATCTATCAAAATTAATCAGTAGGATGTCGGTGATGAAAAGTGTAGATGGAATGTGAGGGTGGAAGGCAAAGGAAATAGCTTAATATTTTAAAGAAATTTGTGAAAAAAACAAATGTGAATATTTATGAGGCAAAAGGACTGAAGAATAGAAATGAATTGGAAGAAAGAGTGTATATATTGAGGTTCATAGGACAAGACTTGCATGCTTAAAAGAAACTTGACAGTGGAAGGGTTCTGCCTCACAGTTGTTGTGACACTAAGGTAAGAATGTAAAGTATATCGCCTGTCACTGTTTTCAGTAGGATGAAGCCAAGAATTTAGAAGGCTTGAATGATAAATGAATGAATGTATGGGCCTGTTCATTGAGCTTTGGGTGTATAATTCCTCTCACTTTTGTGTTTTCCTTTGCTTGTCACTGGATCCAGTCCACCTCATTTGTAATTGTGGAAAATTGGATGGGGATGATGAGGTGTTCATGCTTGTGAAAAGTACAGTACTTTGTAATAACTCTGGATTCCTTTGCATACTACATTTTTCCCAACTATATTCATTTGTGTCAGTGTAGGATTCATGTTGTCAGTGATTTAATTATAGTAGGTAGAAGTTGGAAGTTAAAAGATGGAAGTTTGGAGGGTGAAGTGCTTGAAAGGGTACAACAGAGAAGAAAGGTTGCTGGTTCCTTGAGAGCAGTGATAGGAAACATGGAAGTGAACATGGAAATGAAAGAGTTACTACATGACAGTATTGTGATACCAGCTCTAACGTATGGAAGTGAAGCTTGGACCTTGTTGGAGGGACACAAGTCAAGAGTAAGAGCAGTGGAAATCAGTTATTTGAGAGGAGCATGTGGAGTCACATAGAAAGACAGACTGACAAATGAGGATGTGAAGGAGCATTGTGGTTTGGATGTGGATGTGATAGGAAGTGTTAGGAGGAACAAATTGAGGTGGTTTGGCCATGTGGAGAGGATGGAGAGTGAGAGACTGACGAAGAGAGTGTAGGTGAGTGAGGAGGAGGAGGAGGAGAGAGGGAGGGGAAGGCCAAGGATGAGATGGAGGGGTGAAGTGGAGAGGTATATGAGAGAGGGGAGTGTGAATCGAGAGCAGGGCAGTGAAATGGTGGGGGACAGGGTGACATGGAGACAATTTGTTTGTGGCCACCCCGTATGGGATTAAGGCATCTGGCAGTGGATGGATAGATGGATGTGTGTGGAGGATGAGGTGGAGGGTTGGAGTATATGAGGGAGAGGGGAGTGAGTTGGGGGAGGGCAGTCAAATGGTGGGTAACAGAGCGACTTGGAGGCATTTTGTCTGCAGCCACCTTGTGTGGGATTAGGGTGTCGGGCTATAGATAGATAGATAGATGGTATTTGTTTGTTGCATGGCTGGTAATGGACTTGTGTTGAATCATTTAAGGGGCAGCTCAGAACCTTGCACTTTTTAAGGAGCTGTGATCTGCGGATGGGTAATGTAATGGATGATGACAGGGTTGAAATTGCTGACACTTCGCTGACACTTCTGCTGATGAACCTTTTATGGATGGAGAGTGAGAGACTGACGAGAAGAGTGTATGTGAGTGAGGTGGAGGGGAGAAGAGGGAGGGGGAGGCCGAGGATGAGATGGAGGAATGGAGTGGAGAAATACATGAGAGAGGGGGGTGTGAACTGGGAGCTGGGCAATGAAATGGTGGGAGACAGGGCGACATGGAGGCGTTTTGTTTGCGGCCACCTTTCGCGGGATCAAGTCATCTGGCAATAGATAGATGGATAGATAGATATTTTGTGTGTGTGTGTGTGTGTGTGTATTTTCCTAGTTGTGATATACAGGAAATGAGCTACGCTCGTGGGGTCCTGTCTCTTTTTCTCATTAAGTCAAATTTTGCTTTGAACTCGTTTAAGTTTTTAGACTAGACGATCTCTTTGTCCAGGCTATTCCACAGGTCTGTGCATCTATATGGAAAGCTGTATTTCTTGATATCCTTCAAGCTGCTTGGCTTTTTCAGTTTCATTCTGTGTCCTCTTGTTTCTCACCCATCCCATACAAATAGATCATTTTTATCAATTTTATTTATTCCCATCATGGCCCTGAACACTGCAATCATGTCGCCCCTCTCTCTCTCCTTTCTTCTAGGGAAGGCAGGTCCAGCTTTTCCAGCCTCTCTCTGTATGACAGATCTACCAGGCTGGGGACCATCTTGGTTGCTGTTCTTTGTATTCTCTCGATCTTGTTTATATCTTTCTTTTTGTGTGGGCACCACACTACTGCCGCATATTCCAACCTGGGGTGGATCATGGCCACTATCAATTTTTTCATCATTTCCTCATCCATGTAATGGAATGCCACTCGTATGTTTGTCAAGAGATTGTACGTCTCTCTATCTTGTTAATGTGTTTTTCCGGTGACAAACTATCCCGGACCAGCATTCCAAATCTTTCTCTTCTCTTACTTTTGTGATTGGTTCATTACCCATCAGATAATTCAGTGATGGCCTCTTGGTACTTTTGCCCATTTCCAATATTTTACATATTTTTGCATTGAATTTCATTTCCCTCATCCGGCTCCAATGCTGTGTCCTATTCAGATCCTCCTCCAGTATTTTACATTTTTTGTCAACTTCTATTTTCCTCAAGATCTTTGCATCATCAGCAAACAGACTTGCATAACTGTTCATTCCATCAACCATATCGTTTACGTAAATCAGGAACATCACTGGCGCCAACACCGAGCCCTGTGGGACTCCACTTGTTACTTCCCTCCATCCAGACATCTTGTCCTTTATTACTGTCCTCATTTGTCTGTCTCTCAAAAAGCCTCCCATCCATTCCAGGAGGTTTCCCTTCAGTCCTCCTGTGTGCTCCATTTTCCACATTAGTTGCATGTGGGGTACCTTGTCAAAAACTTTCTCCAGATCTAGATACACACAATCCACCCAGCTGTCTCTCTCTCCTGTAGCACATCAATTGCTCTTGAGTAAAAGCTCAACAAGTTGGAAACACACAACCTTCCACTTCTGAACCCAAACTGACATTCAGCCAAAATATTCATCTCTTCCAGATATTTTATCCATCTTTCTTTCAGGATTCTCTTGCACAATTTTGCAACTATGCTGGTCATGGACACTGGTCTGTAATTCAGGGGTTCTTCTCTGTTCCCTCCCTTATAAATTGGTACCACATTTGCCATCTTCCATTCATGAGGCACTTTCCCCTCTTCCAGAGAACACACAATTAAACTGTGAATCTTACCTGCCAGTTGTTCTCTGCATTCCTTCAGTACCCAATTAGAGATTCCATCTGGTCCTGGTGCTTTCCTTACATCTTGAGTTTCCAGTAATTTATGCACTTCCTGCACTTCCACTTTTATATACAGTATTTTATCACTACATTTCTAGTGTGTGTGTGTGTGTGTGCTTTAATTATTTTCAGTGATGGAGAGAGAGAGACGCTTCACATGGTAACACTGATATAACTAGACAGTTCCACTGCCTAGTTATGTCCTTCTTCTCCTACCCTATCCTGTGAAAGGAGTGCTGTTAGCCAAAGGTGTCTTTCCCCTGCAGTGCACACTCCCCTGTTTGGAGGATGGGGAAAGAGCTTAGGCAGTGGTACCAAGTGGTTATATCACTGCCACCACCTGAAGGTGTCCCTACCCAACTGTTCACAAAGTTATTCAGTTTGTGACAACCTTCATTAACACCTTCATTACATACCATTTTCCTAAGCCCCTTTAACCCAAGTGCTGTTTTTATATATTTTTTAATTCAGCTTATGGCAGACCTGCTTCTTTCACCTCTGTTGCAGGACAAGCGTATTCAGACTGAAAGATAAATTATATATTGGCTGGTAACCAAGGAGAGTCATTCCCACCTCACAACTAAAGTTCATGGAGTTTCATGCAGCCATGACTTTTAGTTCCATTATATGAACACAGACAAGCTGTAACTCGAAATGAACGGATCTTGAATTTGATTCTCTTTTGTATTGTTTTTGTTTTTTTCTTGAATGGAATGGTTTGTGGGCTCGTAGCCTTTGGTCCCTTCTTTCTTCCATTAAAAAAAAAAAAAAACTCTTTCCCTCATTGACAGTTCACCTGTACCGTCGACATGGATTACCACACTGAGGAGTACTGTCCCGCTGGTGTACTCCATCTCTCACTGACGGTTCAGTATTCCAAGCGGATGAGGAGCAACACGTATGAGCCGGCTGATCATCCACAGATCAGAGAATTTAAGGTGTTTTATTTGGCATCTGTTTACATCAACTTACCCATTTACACCTATTTTCAGTACCATTTGTGCTTCTTTTATACATAATTTACACTTACCCCCATTTAATTATTAGCATCTTCATTTACACCTAGTGACAATATCTGTTTACAGTTATTCTGTACATAATTTACTGATACCCTTTTACTCTGACTAAAATTACCATCTCTTGATTATGGAGTTGTAGCAAGAGATTAACACTACGAATATAATGCTGGTCATGAAGAACTTGTATGGAAAAAAATATAGAGTTACAGTATTGTCTTATTCTGCCAATGAGTTACATCAGATAATGTGTAAAAGGACATAAGTTTGGGCCATGTTAAGATGAAGCACTTTAGTTAGTTACACATAGAATATGACCAGTGGTGCTGGTGTTTTGTCCCAGGTTAGTTACACATAGAATATGACCAGTGGTGCTTGTGTTTTGTCCCAGGTTAGTTACACATAGAATATGACCAGTAGTGCTTGTGTTTTGTCCCAGGTTAGTTACACATAGAATATGACCAGTGGTGCTTGTGTTTTGTCCCAGGTTAGTTACACATAGAATATGACCAGTGGTGCTTGTGTTTTGTCCCAGGTTAGTTACACATAGAATATGACCAGTGGTGCTTGTGTTTTGTCCCAGGTTAGTTACACATAGAATATGACCAGTAGTGCTGGTGTTTTGTCCCAGGTTAGTTACACATAGAATATGACCAGTAGTGCTGGTGTTTTGTCCCAGGTTAGTTACACATAGAATATGACCAGTAGTGCTGGTGTTTTGTCCCAGGTTAGTTACACATAGAATATGACCAGTAGTGCTGGTGTTTTGTCCCAGGTTAGTTACACATAGAATATGACCAGTAGTGCTGGTGTTTTGTCCCAGGTTAGTTACACATAGAATATGACCAGTAGTGCTGGTGTTTTGTCCCAGGTTAGTTACACATAGAATATGACCATTGGTGCTGGTGTTTTGTCCCAGGTTAGTTACACATAGAATATGACCAGTGGTGCTTGTGTTTTGTCCCAGGTTAGTCACACATAGAATATGACCAGTGGTGCTTGTGTTTTGTCCCAGGTTAGTTACACATAGAATATGACCAGTAGTGCTTGTGTTTTGTCCCAGGTTAGTTACACATTGAATATGACCAGTAGTGCTTGTGTTTTGTCCCAGGTTAGTTACACATAGAATATGACCAGTGGTGCTTGTGTTTTGTCCAAGGTTAGTTACACATAGAATATGACCAGTAGTGCTTGTGTTTTGTCCCAGGTTAGTTACACATAGAATATGACCAGTAGTGCTTGTGTTTTGTCCCAGGTTAGTACTTGGATGGGTGACCGCCTGGGAACACCAGATGCTGTTGGCATCCCTACGTGTCAAGTGGGGCTGGTGGAGGATTAGTGCCCCTCCCTGTAAAACAATTAACTCTAAGCCCTTGACCACCCCGTTTGGGATACATGGCGTCTGGCAATGGATTGATGGATAGTTACACATAGAATATGACCAGTAGTGCTTGTGTTTTGTCCCAGGTTAGTTACACATAGAATATGACCAGTAGTGCTGGTGTTTTGTCCCAGGTTAGTTACACATAGAATATGACCAGTGGTGCTTGTGTTTTGTCCCAGGTTAGTTACACATAGAATATGACCAGCAGTGCTGGTGTTTTGTCCAAGGTTAGTTACACATAGAATATGACCATTGGTGCTGGTGTTTTGTCCCAGGTTAGTTACACATAGAATATGACCAGTAGTGCTTGTGTTTTGTCCAAGGTTAGTTACACATAGAATATGACCATTGGTGCTGGTGTTTTGTCCAAGGTTAGTTACACATAGAATATGACCAGTGGTGCATGTGTTTTGTCCCAGGTTAGTTACACATAGAATATGACCAGTGGTGCTTGTGTTTTGTCCAAGGTTAGTTATACTTTGAATATGACCAGTGGTGCTTGTGTTTTGTCCCAGGTTAGTTATACTTTGAATATGACCAGTGGTGCTTGTGTTTTGTCCAAGGTTAGTTAGAATATGACCAGTGGTGCTTGTGTTTTGTCCAAGGTTAGTTACACATAGAATATGACCAGTGGTGCTTGTGTTTTGTCCAAGGTTAGTTAGAATATGACCAGTGGTGCTTGTGTTTTGTCACAGGTTAGGTAGAATATGACCAGTAGTGCTTGTGTTTTGTCCCAGGTCCATCTGAAAAGCCAATATGACACCTACCACACTAAACTGATGATGTTTGGCCACAAAGGACTGAGGCTCGTCGTGCACACCCCCAACTTGCTGCCCAACCAGTTCATCAAAGGCTTCTGGATCTCGCCCCTGATTCCTGCCCTGGGTGAGTTTTTTGTTGTTATTCTCCTTGTTCTTATCATTCCTGTTATTATTATCCATTCATCCATCCATCATCCAATCCTAGGTTGCCCCATGAGGAGCGTAGGAGCCTGGGGTTAGGCAGTTGATCCTGACATTTAAGATGAGAGTGACCAACCTCACTTATCCCTGAGTGGCATTACGTGAGCAATAGACCCCGATCACCCCTTGGATATAAACCTGATGTGGGGTAGCAAAACACATCAGGGCCTATATGTAGGCTTTACTCAGCATAAAACTATGATACATCTGAAACAAGCATAATGTCTTTAGAATAGGAACGGAACACAGACACTCGTACAACACAATAATCCACAAGTAAAATATCACTAGACTGTATATTAGAATTAGGCTTGGTTGCCTGCTTCTCCCAAACTGACACCACACCTACAGACTCGCTCCCAACTCAACTAGTATACCGTGTTGCCAGACCTAAGCGCCAGCGAATAAGTAACTAGTACGACCAGTTAAATGGATACACTGTTACAGAGTTAAGAACTACAGACAATCATTACAATTATCATTACAAAACCTTTACCGGCTCAATCCGATTGGAGCACAATAATTACCCACTAAACCACCAGGCGCCAAAATTTGTTTATGTGGTTACCACCCATCGTAGTAAATGGTTTCCTGGTGTACAGGAAACCATTTGGCTTGTCACTCAGTGTAGAGTCACCCACAGGCAGGAGGAAGATGAAAGAATGTGGGTGACTCTACACTGAGTGACAAGTCAAATGGTTTCCTGTACACCAGGAAACCATTTACTACGCTGGGTGGTAACCATATAACCAAATATAGGCACCTGGTGGTTTAGTGGGTAATTATTGTGCTCCAGTCAGATTGAGCCGGTGAAGGTTTATATCCAAGGGGTGGTTGGGGTTTACTGCTCATGTAATGCCACTCAGGGATGAGTGAGGTTGGTCACTCTCATCTTAAATGTCAGGACCAACTGCCTAGCCCCAGGATCCTTATTATTATTATTATTATTATTATTATTGTTATTACTATTATTATTATTATTATTATTATTATTATTATTATTATTCCATCCATCATCAAATCCTGTTTTGCCCCATTGAGGATGTAGGAGCCCTGGGCTAGGCAAGTTGGTCCTGACATTTAAGATGAGAGTGAGCTGCCTCACTCATCCCTGAGTGGCATTATGTGAGCATTAAACCCTAACCATCCCTTGGATATAAACCTGCACCGGCTCAATCCAGCTGGAGCGCCGCAATTACAGTACCCACTAAACCACCAGGCACCATAATTTGGTCATATGGTTACCACACAGCATAGTGAATGGTTTCCTGGTGTACAGGAAACCATTATTATTATTACTATTATTTTTGTTATTATTATTATTATTATTACCTCTGCCAAGGAGGTTATGTTTTTACCCCTGTCCATTTGTTTGTTTGTTGGTTGGATTGTGAGCAAGATTGCACAAAAACAACTGGACGGATTTCCACAAAACTTGATAGAGGAATGGGCCTTGGCCCAGAATAGACTCCATTAAACTTTGGTGCTGATCTGGATAAAGGTGCGGATCCAGGAATTTTTTTTCACTTTCACATTACAAGATAGGGCATTTTTCGACATTTTTGAAAGTAAAATGTTTTGTTGGCTGTTACAGTGAGTTAAAGAATTATGATTAAGAGTTATGGGTAGTTTAAAATTATGGTGTTACAACTTATAGGGTTATGAGTTTAATATTGGATTAGACTTGATTGAATTAAAAGGCATTGTATGTTGGGCCTTGGCAGAGGTATGCGCTCTACTGAATGCCATTCTAGTTATTATTATTATTATTACTACTATTATTTCGTGAATGTTGGTGTGCATCAGGAGTCAGTTTTGAGTCCCATGTTGTTTATCATGGTACATGAAGGCCTCTCACGTGACTTTAGAAATGGACTTCCATGGGAGATGTTGTATGCTGATGATTTGGTGTTGATTGCAGAGAATGAAAGGGAGGCGGAGGAAAGGTTTAGGAAGTGGAGAGATGGTATGGGGCACAAGGGCTTAAGGGTAAATGCAGATAAAACAAAAGTGATGATATCTAGGGTTGGTGGTGGCACTGTCAAAGACGAGGGAGAGTGGCCATGTGCAGTTTGCCACGAGGGTGTGGGAAGTAATTCTATCTTGTGCAGTGTTTGTGATAAATGGGTGCATAAGAGATGTAGTGGTATCAGAGGTAGACTGCGAGATAATGCTGATTTTATGTGTACGGCGTGCCGGGGTGAGCAGGTGGAGATTGTCAGGCTTGAAAGGATTGAACTTGCTGGTGAATCTCTTGAGTGTGTGGAAGAGTTTTGTTATTTGGGAGACATGTTGTGTGCTGGAGGTGGGGCTGGAGCTAGCTCTGTGGCTAGGGTGAGAAGTGGTTGGAAGAAGTTCAGGGAGCTCTTGCCTCTTCTGACATCGAGAGGGCTCTCCCTACGTGCTAAGGGGTCTTTGTATGCAGCATGTGTTAGGAGTGTAATGCTGTATGGTAGTGAGACCTGGGCAGTAAAGGAGGAGGATATTCGTCGGCTCAGAGGTACAGAAATGACAATGATTAGGTGGATGTGTAGTGCGTCCCTGCATGCAAGGTCTGGGGGGGCTGGGTTTACGATGGAAGAGTTGAGAGGTAGGATGGGATTTGAGTGTATTAGTGTTGTGATGAGGAGAGGTAGATTGAGGTGGTTTGGACATGTGGAGAGGATGGGGGATGATAATTGGGTGAGGAAGGTGAGAAGTGTTAATATTGGGAGTGGGGTTATGGGGGACAGACCGAGAAAGACATGAGACGAGGTCATTAAGTGTTACCTCAGGGTGAAGGGACTGAACAGGGAGGCTGCAATGGATCGTGCAGCGTGGAAAGCCGCCATTAGGTGACCAAGGCCGACGCATGCATGCATGTTGGAGCCTTTAAAAACGAAACGAAACGATTATTATTATTATTTGTATTACCGTACCATTACTGTTATTATTTATTATTATTATTCGTATTATGATCATTGTTATTATTATCCATTCCATATTTCATCCTTCTCCCCTTCAAATTACCTGCCTTCCTTCCTCGTTTATCATTATCAGCAATAGCAACAGTATCTGTGTCATCATTTTCTCTCTCTCTCTCTCTCTCTCTCTCCTACTACTATTAACTACTACTACTACTGCTACTACTACCACCACTACTCTCTCTCTCTCTCTCTCTCTCTCTCTCCTCTCTCTCTCTCTCTCTCTCTCTCTCTCTCTCTCTCTCTCTCTCTCTCTCTCTCTCTCTCTCTCTCTCTCTCCTACTACTACTATTAACTACTACTACTACTGCTACTACTACCACTACTCTCTCTCTCTCCTACTACTACTGTTTA
>NC_137031.1:487375-557375 GCF_032717465.1 Coenobita brevimanus
TTGCAGCTTTTCATGAATTGTACAACTTCAGAAGACCTGGTGATATGAACATTTGTAAGTTCGTGGCAGAATTCGAGCATGTTTATTTTAAATGTATGAAGCAGGACATGCAACTACCTAATTCTGTGATGGCTTTTATGCTTCTGGCTTCATGCAAACTTTCAGATAGTGAGCAGCAACTAGTGATGTCTGCGATAACTGAGGTAACTTATGAAAATATGAAATCTGCCCTGAATCGTATTTTCACTGGGGAAATTTGCGGGCAGAACGATGAATCGGTGTCTGCCAATGAGGTGAAGAGTGAACCAGTTTTTGGAGTGACAAAGTCGGGGATGAGGAAACGTTTCACATTAGGAGTACTCGACGAGGAAGGACAAGGTTTCAGGGTGATGCAGTATGTGATCGAGGTCGTGGTGATGGCCGTTCAACTCTGTCTGCTAGAATTTCCCAGCGCTCATCCACCGGCAGGAGGCAGAACCCGCTCGGGCCTGATGGTAAGGTGTCGATGTGTTTAGTATGTGATTCTCGATTTCATTGGGCACGTGACTGTCCTGATGCATACGAAAATAAAGGCAGTCGAGAAGAAAATTATGAAACAGTGCATCTGTCATTATTTATGGGCTATGCAGATGATATAGCTAGTAGAGGTAAATTACAGACGCTAGTAGAAGAATCTAAGGGATGTGCTGCTCTAGACACAGGGTGTTCTACAACTGTATGTGGGGTTGAATGGATCAGTTGCTATCTAAGTGAGCTCAGTGATTATGAACGTGAAGCTATAATAGAAGAAAAGTCATCCTCAATGTTTACTTTCGCTGATGATGTCACAGTATCTTCACTCAAACGTGTTACTCTGCCCTGCTACATTGGAAATATGCGTGCAACCATTGTGACTGATGTGGTGAGCTGCAATATTCCCTTGCTGCTGAGCAAACGTTCCATGAAAAAAGCAAAAATGGTGATTAATTTTGAGAGTGACTAAGTCAAAATTTGTGGAAGTATGTTAATTTGAAGCCCTCATCTTCAGGCCATTACTTGCTTCCAATTTCATTGTGACTAGGCCGAGAGTTTTGTGAAACGATCGCACTGGCATCTCTTGGGGGTGATGTAGACAAAATGGCTTCGAAGCTTCGCAGGCAGTTTGTACACCCAACATCGGCTAAACTAATCAGACTTATTACAGATGCTGGAATTAAAAGTTCAAAACTGGAGCAAGCTATCAAGGATGTATCTGATGCATGTACAGTCTGTTGTAGGCGCAAGAGAGCTAAGCTTCGACCCGTAGTCAGTTTGCCCATGGCATCTAAGTTTAACGAAGCCATAGCTATGGATTTGAAAGCTTGGGGAATGCATTATTTCTTAGTCCTTGTTGATTTGGCGACCAAGTACTGCACCGCGATAGTAAATGCGGACAAATGTGCGACCACCATTATCAAAGGAGTATTTCGGAGCTGGATTGTTCTGTTTGGCGCACCTGGAGTGCATGGGGGATGTTCATATGGTCTAAGGAATGCAGAAGGGGAAAGGATACTCGAGTTTGGGGAGACAACGGACATGATTGTGTGCAGCACATATTTTAGGAAAAGAGACAGAAGGTTAATTACATATGAGTCTGGGGGAAATAGCAGTCAGATAGATTATTTTCTGGTTAGGAAGGCCGATAGGAGGTTAGTGAGGGATGTTAAAGTTATAGGAAGTGAGGAGTGTGTGCAGCAGCACAAACTATTGATTTGTGATATGGTGCCTAAAAAACAAGTGATGAAAAAGAGGACTTATGTACCTAGGAGGAAAATATGGAAGCTGAAAAACCAAGAAGTAAGGGATGCCTTCTGTAGCTAGTTAAGGAGAGTGGTGGCTGAACAGGGAGCTGTAGACAGAGGCGTTAATGAACAGTACAGAGCCCTCAAGAACAATTTCTTGAGAGTTACTGATGTAACATGCAGCTGCACAAGAGGACCACCAAGACATAAAGTAACTTGGTGGTGGGATGAGGGTGTAGAAGCTGCAATTAAGGAGAAAAGAAGGCTTTTCCAGGAATGGAAGAAGGGTGGTAGCAAAGAGGAATATTTGGCTGCCAAGCCTAGGGCTAGAAGAGAGGTATACAGGGCAAAGTCTGAGTCACAGAGACAATTACTTGATAACCTAAATCATGGGGAAAGGAAAAATATATTTAGGGTGGCAGGTCAGGTGAAGAGGGATAATCGGGATATCATAGGTGAGCAGTGTGTGAAGAATGATGAAGGAAGGGTAGTGGTGAACAGCGAGGATATTAAAGATGCATGGAGAGAGCATTATAATCGGTTGTTGAATGAGGAGTTTGACTGGGACAGGGAAGGTTTGGAGCCAGCAGATCCAGTGTCAGGCCCTTGGCCTTTGATTGATACTGGTACTGTGAGTGAGGCAATAGGCAGGATGAGGGTGGGGAAGGCAGCAAGTGTGTCTGGGTTGACTGCCGAAATGTTGAAGGCCTCAGGCGATATAGGAGTGAGTTTAGTCACTGACCTGATAAATAGGATTATTTATGAGTGAGTTGTCCCAGATGATTGGCTGAAGAGTGTAATTGTAAATGTGTATAAAGGGAAGGGTGATGCCCTGGAAAGAGGAAATTATAGAGGTATAAAGCTTTTAGATCAGATAATGAAGGTAATGGAGAGAGTTTTAGAAGGTATGATTAGAGAAAGAGTGAATATTGATGAGATGCAGTTTGGGTTTATGCCAGGTAGGGGGACCACTGATGCCATATTCATTGTTCGACAGCTTCAGGAAAAATATATTGGTAGGAGAAGGGATCTTTATTTTGTTTTTGTTGATTTGGAAAAGACCTTTGACAGAGTCCCTAGAGAGGTGGTGAAGTGGGCAATGAGAAAGCTTGGCTTGGAGGAGTGGCTGGTTAGGGTGGTTATGGCCATGTATGTGGGTGCTCACACCCAGGTGAGAGTGAATGGAGATTTAAGTGATGAGTTTTCCGTGAATGTTGGTGTGCATCAGGGGTCAGTCTTGTGTCCCATGTTGTTTATCATGGTACTTGAAGCCCTTTCACGTGACTTTAGAAACGGACTCCCGTGGGAGTTGTTGTATGCTGATGATTTGGTGTTGATTGCAGAGAATGAAAGGGAGGCGGAGGAAAGGTTTAGGAAGTGGAGAGATGGTATGGGGCAAAAGGGTTTAAGGGTAAATGCAGATAAAACAAAAGTGATGATATCTAGGGTTGGTGGCGGTACTGTGAAAGACAAGGGAGAGTGGCCATGTGCAGTTTGCCACAAGGGCGTGGGAAGTAATTCCATCTTGTGCGCTGTGTGTGATAAATGGGTGCATAAGAGATGCAGTGGTATCAGAGGTAGACTGCGAGATAATGCTGAGTTTATGTGTACGGCGTGTCGGGATGAGCAGGTGGAGATTGTCAGACGTGAAAGGATTGAACTTACTGGTGAATCTCTTGAGTGTGTGGAAGAGTTTTGTTATTTGGGAGACATGTTGTGTGCTGGAGGTGGGGCTGGAGCTAGCTCTGTGGCTAGGGTGAGAAGTGGTTGGAAGAAGTTCATGGAGCTCTTGCCTCTCCTTGCATTGAGAGGGCTCTCCGTATGTGCTAAGGGGTCTTAGTATGCAGCATGTGTTAGGAGTGTAATGCTGTATGGCAGTGAGACCTGGGCAGTGAAGGAGGAAGATATTCACCAGCTCAGACATACAGAAACGACAATGATTAGGTGGATGTGCAGTGCGTCCCTGCGTCCAAGGCCTGGAGGGGCTGGGTTTACAATGGAAGAGTTGAGAGGTAGGATGGGACTGGAGTGTATTGGTGTTGTGATGAGGAGAGGTAGATTGAGGTAGTTTGGACATGTGGAGAGGATAGGGGATGATAATTGGGTGAAGAAGGTGAGAAGTGTTAATATTGGGGGTGGGGTTATGAGGGGTAGACTGAGAAAGACATGGGACGAGGTCATTAAGTGTGACCTTAGGGTTAATGGACTGAACAGGGAGGCTGCAATGGGTCGTGCAGCGTGGAGAGCCGCCATTAGGTGACCAAGGCCGACACATGCAAGCATGTTGGAGCCTTTAAAAACGAAAACGAATAATGGTTGTGAATTCAACAATGCTGAAATACGAGCATTGGGGGAGGCCTTTAATATCAAGATCATGATGACGTCTGCAGAGAGTCCATGGAGCAACGGAGTATGTGAGCTTCAGAATGCAATCATAGGTGACATTGTTAGGAAGATAATGGCTGATAGCCAGTGTGACTTGGATGTGGTCTTGGCTTGAGCAGTATCAGCAAGAAATGCTCTCACCAACTATGCAGGTTTTTCTTCTAACTAACTTGTTTTTTGGTCAAAACCCTGGCCTGCCTAATGTGTATGCAAATGATCCTCCAGCCTTGGAACCTACATTACCATCAAAAATTGTGAGGGACAATTTGAACGCTCTTCATTTAGCAAGGCAAGAGTTTATAAATACTGAATCGGTTGAACGTTTGGCTAGGGCTGTGCGGCACAACATACGTTCGAGTGACTTAAACGACATCCAAAATGGAGATGAGGTTTTCTACAAAAGAAATGACAGTCATGAATGGCATGGTCCTGGAATCGTAATAGGCAGAGATGGAAAACAAATTCTGGTGAGACACGGCGGTGTCTACGTGCGAATGCACGTGTATCGTCTAGCATGTGCTCCAGAACGAAATACTACAGTTGGAGACAGCGTCAGTAGTTATGAGAAGAACAGTGTAGTCCAAGAGAAGCCTAATGACGATTCTTTGCAAGTATTGAATGACTATCCACTGGATGATGAGTTGGAAAATGGTGCAATTCTGGATGATCAGCCTCCCACAGTTTCTCTTCCAGTTGAGGAGCCTCCCAAGGTTTCTGTTGGTCAGCGTATAAAGAGAATACATTCAGAAACTGGAGAGTTGGTGACTGGAAGGATTGTGAGTCGGGCGGGAAAAGCCACTGGAAAGTACAAACACTGCCACAGTTTGAAGAGGAACTCTGATGGCAATATTGATTGGAAGGATCTGCAAAATGATTTCAGCACATGGGAAGTAGTTGATGATGAAGCAGAGATGCTTGTTCTTTTCAACTCTGAGGACATATTATGCACCAAGGAAAAAGAAATTACAAACTGGCAGAATAATGACGTGTATGAGGAAGTAGATGATGTTGGGCAAGATGCGATAACAATTCGATGGGTTGTGACGGAAAAAATGAAAAATGAGAAGCTGATTGTTAAAGCCCGTTTAGTCGCCAGAGGATTTGAGGAAGACACTGTGGATCTCTGGAAAGACTCTCTTACATGCTTAAAAGAGGCTGTGCATTTGGCACTTTCTTTTGCTTCCACCAGCCAATGGGATTGCCATGCTATGGACGTGAAAGCTGCTTATCTGCAAGGTAACGACATTGAGCGAGTTGTTCATTTACGTCTTCCGCCTGAATATGCAAACGGTAAGCTGTGGAGACTAAGGAAAACGGTTTACGGCCTTTGTGATGCTGCAAGGCATTGGTACCTGCGCGTTAAAGATCAGTTGTTGAGTCTCGGAGCTAAAGTGTCATCACTGGATTCAGCACTGTTCTCGTGGAGTAATAGGGGCAAGATCGAAGGCATTATATGCATTTATGTCGATGATTTCCTTTGGGCTGGTACACGTGAGTTCGAGCAGCAACTGATAAACAGTTTGAGACAATTATTCCTCATTGGCAGTTCGGAATCAAAAGCTTTCAAATACGTTGGTCTAAATGTCATCTCCAACAGCGATGGCAGCATAACGCTTGACCAGTTCCAGTACACTTCGTCTTTGACACCAGTCACGCTGAGCAGACATTGTGCAGCAGTAAAATCAGGAGAGTTGTCTGAGTCTGAGAAAGCTGAGTACCGAGCATTAATTGGGCAGCTCAGTTGGATTGCCACACACACTCGACCAGATATTGCCTTTGATGTGTGTGAGTTGAGTATGACTAGCAACCGAGCTACCGTAGCAGATTTGCTTAGACTCAACAAGGTGATCGCAAGGGTGAAGACTGACAACATGAAGCTATACATTCCAAGAATGGGGCCACTCGATGAATGTTATATAGAGTGCTTTTCAGATGCCTCTTTTGCCAACCTTGTAGGCAATGGGTCTCAGGGAGGCTTTGTGATCTTCCTACAAGATGCTAGTGGGGCGAGATGTCCCTTAGTCTGGCAGACTGGAAAGATCAGGCAGGTCGTCAAATCTACTTTATTGCTGAAACGTTGGCACTGCTTGAGTGTGCTGAAACTGCTGTATATCTCGCCAGCATATTGCGTGAGGTTTCTGGATGTGGAGATTTCAAGATCAAGTGTTTCGTGGATAACAAGAGTCTGTTGGACGCCCTTTACACCTGTAGAAGATTGCGCATTGATATTGCTGTATTATGAGACATGTTGGAGCAAGGGGAGATTGATGTAGTGTCTTGGGTGGATACATCACAACAACTGGCTAACTGTCTCACCAAGAAAGGTGCCTCGACCGAGCGGCTGCGTGCAGCAGTCAGCCGGGACTAGAAGGATTATAATACTTCAAGGGACACCACATATCTGTATGTGGTTACAGACTGGGTCTTAATGGTGCTTAAACAAAAGTCTATGTATTGGATACATAGTGTGTATAGGACGCCAATAATCCATTTAGTTTCGTCCTTGGGATCTTTCATCAAATTAAGAAGAGCGGACGAGAGTGTTAGTGCATATTGCTGTTAGTGTGTGTGTGCGCACGCATTTGTTACGGTCCCAGTGGTGACGTCATCAGAAGGGTCTTGCGGTATGCAGGCGGAGCCCGCTCACTTGGAAGTGTGAGACTGGTGAGTTCAGTTGTTTTGAATCCTAATAAAACGGAATCTAAAGGTGAATGCAGGGAAGAGTAAAGTGATGGTCTTTGAGAGAGGTGAAGTCAGTGAATGTACAGTGAGGTTGGGTGGTGAGGAAATGGAAAATGTGAGTACGTTTAAGTACTTGGGTAGTGTGATGAGTAAGGATGGAGGTTTGGAGGGTGAAGTGGTTGAAAGGGTATAACATGGAAGAAAGGTTCCTCGTTCCTTGAAAGCAGTGATAAGAAACAGGGAAGTGAGCATGGAAGTGAACAAGTTACTACATGACAGTATTGTGATACCAGCTCTAACGTACGGAAGTGAAGCTTGGACATTGTTGGAAGGACACAAGTCAAGAGTGAGAGCAGTGGAAATGAGTTATTTAAGAGGAGCCAGTGGAGTCACATGGAGGAACAGGCTGACGAATGAGGATATAAAGGAGCGTTGTGGTGTGGATGTGATAGGAAGCATTAGGAGGAACACACTGAGGTGGTTTGGCCATGTGGAGAGGATGGAGGATGAGAGACTGATGAGGAGAGTGTATGTGAGTGAGGTGGAGGGGGGGAGAGGGAGGGGGAGGCTGAGGATGAGATGGAGGGATGGGGTGGAGAGGTATATGAGAGAGGGGGGTGTGAGTTGGGAGCAGGGCAGTGAAATGGTGGGGGACAGGGCTATGTGGAGGCGATTTGTTTGTGGCTACCCTGTACGGGATTAAGGCATCTGGCAATAGATAGATAGAGAGTTATTGGTATTGTATTTGTTATTATTATTGTTTTTATTATTATTATTATTATTATTATTATTATCATTGTTGTTATTATTATTATTATTATTGTTATTATTATTATTATTAGTATTATTATCATTATTTTCATTATTATTATTATTATTATTATTATTATTAGTATTAGTGTTATTATTCCATCCATCCATCTATCATCCAATCCTATGTTGCCCCATAGAGGAGCATAGGAACCCGGGGCTAGGCAAGTTGGTCCTGACATTTAAGATGAGTGACCAGCCTCACTCATCCCTGAGTGGCATTACGTGAGCAATAAACCCCAACCACCCCTTGGATATTATTATTATTCACTGTCGGATACATATATGTGAAGCTACAGAACGTGGTGAATGTTTTTGGTGTATCCAATAGAGCCAGGATTCTGGGGGTTTGAATAGTGAGCAAATGGAAGCGTGGCCCATTGGATTGGGCAAATTTGGGCTGTCTGGACACTGCTACTCCTCACCCTGCCCTAGGGTGGGAAAGGAGGTCTGGATGATGATGATGGCGATTGTTATTATTATTATTATTGTTCTATCTATCTATCTATTGCCAGACGTCTTAATCCCATACGGGGTGGCGACAAACAAATCGCCTCCACGTCGCCCTGTACCCCTCCATTTCACTGACCTGCTCCCAACTCACACCCCCCTCTCTGTGGTAGGTGGTGGTAGTGGTAGGTGGTGACAACCATCATCCACTCACTTGATGTAGTGCTGCCTACTTCTTCCTTAGGCTTTATCATTCTTTTTCTGTGCCTGCCCTCCTCTCTTCCTATTTCTCCCATCTTTCCTGTCACTTCTTATTGCTTTTCTTTCCTTTACAGGTGGCTTTACATTGAGTGACAAGCCAAATGGTTTCCTGTAAGCCAAGAAACCATTTACAACGCTGGGTGGTAGCCATATAACCAAACCATACGTGCTCCCTACGTGTCAACAAGTGGGTTGGTGGAGGGTTAGTGCCCCTCCCTGTAAAACAAATAACTCAGAGTCAAATGGCCACCCCCTATGGGATTATGGCGTGTGGCAATAGATAGATAGATAGATAGAAAAAGAGGTTTCTGTGATGATGATGATGATGATTGTTGTTATTATTATTATTATTATTATTATTATTATTATGGTTAGTACTTGGATGGGTGACCGCCTGGGAACACCAGATGCTGTTGGCATAACGTTCTCCCTACGTGTCAAGTGGGGTTGGTGGAGGATTAGTGCCCCTCCCTGTAAAACAATTAACTCTGAGCCCTTGGCCACCCCGATTGGGATACATGGCGTCTGGCAATGAATGAATGAATGATTATTATTTATGTTTTTGTTATTACAGTAATCCCTTTAAGACCCGGATGCCCAAGTCCCAGACATTTTGGGTTTGGGTCCTTGGACACACACACACACACAAAAAAAAAAAAAAAAAAAAAAAGTGTTCATCCCTACTTTAAATTTACTGCGCGGTGACAAACGGCTGTGTTTTGGTGCATAGTATAGTGCCCCTGCATCCTCCCCTCCCCACTTCCCGCCTAACTACCATCGTGACTGCACGCTCGTCGCCATGGATGCCGCACGTGCTCGTTTTTGTGAATAAACAGTGAATAAACTGGAATACCTCAACACTAGACCACATGGGAATTTACAGCGTTGTGCAGTGTTAAGAAATTAGAATTCAGAGTGCAAAGAATTAAGCGCAGAGTGCAACACTGGCGGTTGAAACTGGTATGGCGCAAGAACATAATGTGCAGTGTTAAACAATTATAATTCACAGTGCAAAGGATTAAGTGCAGCACAACACTGGATTACTGTACGTGCGTCAAGTGCACCTTCACCACTGCCAGAGCCATAGAGGAGGCGTAATAATCTTTGTGACAGCCATGGACGTGTTATAAGTACCCTGTACACTGCTAAATATTTTCCATACTCACTTCTAATTCCTCATTCTCTGGTTCCTTTTCATTTATTTTATGGTTTCTGTCCCTTATTTGTGTGAATACGGTCTTAAATAGGTGCTGTGCAGGTCCAGTAGGGAGTTAGTTCGGTGGCTTTCAAAGTTAGGTTGGGTTGGGGTCCATAAATACCTGTCCAGGGGCATTTTCCCAAGTCCTGGACATGCCTTTGGCTCTGTTACGTTGGATCTTGGAGGGATTACTGTATTGTTCTTAAAAAGAGGTTGCTGTGGTGATGATGATGATACTTTGCCTTTACAGGGCTGCCCTCATTTGCAGCATCCCTGGGAAACACACAGACCAAGACCATGAAAAGTGGGGCCTTACAGTATGAAGTGTTTTACAGCAGCACTCTGTTGATGTAACCTTGCCCTTTGTGGCCCAGATATCATCAATTTGTGAAATGAGTTATTTAAGAGGAGCCTGTGGAGCCACATGGAGAGACAGGCTGACGAATGAGGATATAAAGGAGCGTTGTGGTGTGGATGTGGATGTGATAGGAAGCGTTATGAGGAACACACTGAGGTGGTTTGGCCATGTGGAGAGGATGGAGGGTGAAAGACTGACGAAGAGAGTGTATGTGAGTGAGGTGGAGGGGGGAAGAGGGAGGGGGAGGCCGAGGATGAGATGGAGGGATGGGGTGGAGAGGTATATGAGAGAGGGGGGTGTGAGTTGGGAGCAGGGCAGTGAAATGGCGGGGGACAGGGCGACTTGGAGGCGATTTGTTTGTGGCCATCCCAAGCGGGATTGAGGCGTCTGGCAATAGATAGATAGTAATTAAATGCCGTTACTACTACAGTTACTACCACTATTGTCAGTCGACATATCTATCTGATTATTAATACTTGTTTGTTGTCTGATGGATCTCCCATAACTTCAATTGATGATGATGATGTTGATAATAATGATGATGATGATGATGAATGCTCTTAACTCAAACTTCCTTTCACCCGTCAGGGAGTTTGGGGCCTCGTGCACAATCGTGGTTGATGGGAGAGTGGGCAGCGAGTTTCTGGGGGTTAGATCAGGCCCAAGGGATGGGCCAACCAGTAAGTCCATGTTATATTGCCGTCTGCTACTACTGCTACTACTACTACTACTACTTCATTTACTGCTAATGTCTCCAGACTGTTTACTACTACTGCTACTACTACTACTTCATTTACTGCTAATGTCTCCAGACTGTTTACTACTACTGCTACTACTACTACTTCATTTACTGCTAATGTCTCCAGACTGTTTACTGCTACTGCTACTACTACTACTTCATTTACTGCTAATGTCTCCAGACTGTTTACTACTACTGCTACTACTACTACTTCATTTACTGCTAATGTCTCCAGACTGTTTACTGCTACTGCTACTACTACTACTTCATTTACTGCTAATGTCTCCAGACTGTTTACTACTACTACTACTACTACTACTTCATTTACTGCTAATGTCTCCAGACTGTTTACTACTACTGCTACTACTACTACTTCATTTACTGCTAATGTCTCCAGACTGTTTACTGCTACTGCTACTACTACTACTTCATTTACTGCTAATGTCTCCAGACTGTTTACTGCTACTGCTACTACTACTACTACTTCATTTACTGCTAATGTCTCCAGACTGTTTACTGCTACTGCTACTACTACTACTACTATTATTACTAACTACTACCACTACTACTATTACTAACTACTACTACTATTACTGACTAGTACTACTACCACTACTACTACTACTACCACTACTACTACTATTACTAACTACTACTACTACTACTTCATTTACTGTTGTCTCCAGACTGTTTCCTGCTACTGCTACTACTACTACTACTATTATTACTACTACTACTATTATTAACTACTACTACTACCACTACTACTACTACTACCACCACTACTACTGCTACTACTACCACCACCACTACTACTACTACTACTACTGCTACTACTTCATTTACTGCTACTGTCTCCAGGCTGTTTTCCTTAACAAGGTCAAGCTGGTAGTGGATTTTCTTCCTTCATTTTTTGTCATGTTGAAGGAGTATGTCTCTTCTGAAAGTGAATTGCATGAGGCTGTGGTGTGGGTGGGATGAAGGTACAGCAGAGGCAATGAATGGGTTGTGAGCTGTGTTGTGAAGGGTAGTGAAGCAGTGTGCATTGTAGTGTGGCTGGGGCTGTTTGTAGTCTCTGGGAAGGGCAGGTGGAATGGGAAGAGAGTTTGCTGGGATGAAATACCAATGATATAGCCTGACAGGTGGACCCAAGGTCAGGTAAGTTACAATAAGAGTTTCATAGTTTTTTGTGCATTTCACTTATTACCCTTAGGCAATTTACACTACATACATGTGTACTTATGCATTGACGTATAGAAAGAGAGGGAGGGATGAAATTATTTACCATCAGTGAGGCAGGAGGTAAGGATGTGTGGCCATATGGGAGAGACTGCATTACTAGAGAGAGAGGGGGGGAGGTTAGGAGGAAGAGGGCAAGAGAGAGACAGGGGAGAAGACATTACAATAAAATTAATGAGAAAAGTTAAAAATGGTGAGGGAAGAGGAAGAGAGGGGTGGGGGGAGGTGGAAGGCAGAAATGGGGCATAGAGAGAGAGAGAGAGGAGAGGAAATTATTTACCATCAGTGAGGCAGGAGGTAAGGTTGTGTTGGAAAGAAATTGCATTATTGTATTTCATTATTTTTCAGGTTAACATCATCTTCCTAAGTGAAGATAATGTGAGGAGTGGCATTGAGGGACGGCATGGAGGGGGTGGTGGCCTGTGTTTCTCAAGCACAGTATGATGTCCATTGGTGGAGCCACAGTCTGTACCAGTAAGTATATCTGGTCATTGTTGTTGTGGCCAGGGGTTCATGTGGACACAAACCCAGTGGACTGCAGGATGTAGTGCCCATCCTGCTGCAGTCTGCCTTGTGGAGGGAGGCAGCTGTAGGACACTGGTTGGACATGGAGCCACCCACTTACATCAGTGTCACCATGTGAAGGTGTCCCTCCTTGTCACAGTGCATAATGAAAATTGGGTGTTATCTAACCACTTTCTGTTAATGATGAAGGAAGTGTATTTAGAGTGAAGATTCAGTGTGGCAGTAGCTGGTTGGCTTCATCTGACAGTGTTTTATAGCCCTTTTCAGCTCAGTTGATGGTTAATTGGATCAGTAACCAAGGACACTCATTCATACCTCATATCATAGGCTCAGTGATTTTCCTACAACCATGTCATAGTATTTATGTTGCCAGAATAGCCCAGCACTGCCAGTTGAACACAAACCAACTGTAGTAACCAGTGACACTCATTCCTGCCTCAGGATTACACTTCATTGAATTACACACAACATGACTTACACTGGGCCCAAAAACTACAGCATTTAGGTTCCAAAAACAGTCATAAGTAGTGAAAGCATTATCTGCATAGCAACATGATAGATATATCAGTAGCATATATATTATGTAGATGATACACTGCTGTAGTGAGTACAGGAAAAATCTGATGATTTTTTCTATCCAGCATGTGGCGAAGTGAAACAAAGAGACTGACTCCTCATGTGCCACACCTAAAGACTTATGCCGCCACCAGGGGTGATGCTGCCGCCACTGAGTGTTTCATCTTGACCTCACACAGTCTCTCCAAGGCAGCATGGGGGGAGGTATCCGGTTGGTCCAGATTTACCTTGCACAGTTATGAAGATGGTGTGCTGCTCCTGACAAACTCACTGGTAAGTATATTTGTATGTGTGTACTGTATGTGTGTAAATAACTTATGTGGAATAACTTACTAACTCTGCACTAATTATGCTGAAAACTTATTTTGACCTATATTTTACACTTACACTTATGCTATCCTTGTACTTAAGACATATATTTCTGACTTATTTTCAGACTTCATTCATCCATCCATCATCCAATCCTATGTTGCCCCATGAGGAGCGTAGGAGCCCAGGGCTAGGCAAGTTGGTCCTGACATATAAGATGAGAGTGACCAGCCTCATTCATCCCTGAGTGGCATTACATGAGCAATAAACCCCAACCACCCCTTGGATATAAACCTTCACCAGCTCAATCTGATTGGAGCACCTTAATTACCCACTAAACCACCAGGCGCCATAATTTGGTTATATGGTTACCACCCAGTGTAGTAAATGGTTTCCTGGTGTACAGGAAACCATTTGGCTTGTCACTCAGTGTAGAGTCACCCACAGGCGGAAAGAAGTGGCAAGAATGAAGGAAAGAAAGACAGAAGAGGGAGTGTAAAGTCACCCATAGGCAAAAGGATAAGGAAAGAATGAAGGAATGAAAGACAGAAGAGAGAGTGTAAAGTCACCCGTAGGCAGAAGGACGAGGAAAGAATGAAGGGAAGAAAGAAGAGGATGGAAGGAAAGAAGGATGGGGGAGAGGAAAGGGCAACACCCGAGAGCAGCAGTACATCGAGTGAGCGGATGATGAGTGCCCCCACCTACCACGTATTCTCAGACTTGTATAAATAAATGTATCTCTCTCTTTTTCTCTCTCTCTCTTTCTCCAGACGGGCAGCAGCACTTTTAAGCTTGGACCCCCTGAGGAGCCGGCAACACTTTCACTGCCATGTGATGTACCACCGAGCCCATACCCAGCTGGTACAGAACCCTGGTGTTCATAATGTCAGAAGGGATGCTGCCACGGGAAGGTGCACTGAAATTCACTGCCTGCACCCTCACCCTGCCACTGACAAACCCTGGGTGAGTTTTTCTTAACGTTATTCTTCTTCTTCATGTTAATATTACTATTATGATGATGATGATGATGATGATCTCTTTATCTATCTATCTATAGCCAGACCCCCTAATCCCACAAAAGGGTGGCCACAGACAAAATGCCTCCAAGTTGCTCTGTCACCCACAAATTGACTGCCCTCCCCCCAGCTCACTCCCCTCTCCCTCATATACGTCTCAACTCCATCCCTCCACCTCATCCTCAGTCTCCCCCTCCCTCTCCCTCCCTCCATTTCACCTACATACACCCTCTTAGTCAGTCTTTCAGGAAACCATTTGGCTTGTCACTCAGTGTACAGTAGAGTCACCCACAGGCAGAAGTAAGAGGAAAGAATGAAGGAAAGAAAGACAGAAAAGGGAATGTAAAGTCATCCGTAGGCAGAAGGATGAGGAAAGAGTGAAGGAAAGAAAGACAGAAGAGGATGGAAGGAAAGAAGGAAGGAGGAGAGGAATGGGCAGACACCCAAGAGCAGCACTACATTGAGTGAGTGGATGGTGAGCTCCCCCACCTACCACAAATTATTATTACAGTATTATTATTAATCTATCTATCTGTCTATCTATAGCCTGACGCCCTAATCCCGCAAAGGGTGGCCGCAGACAAAACGCCTCCAAGTCGCTCTGTCACCCACCATTTGACTCCCCTCCCCCCAACTCACCCCCCCCTCCCTCATATACCTCTCAACTTCATCCCTCCACCTCATCCTCGGTCTACCTCTCCCTCTCCCTCCCTCCACCTCACCTACATACACCCTCTTAGTCAGTCTTTCATTCTCCATTCTCTTCACATGTCCAAACCACCTCAGTGTATTTCTCCTAATCTTCTCAACCACATCCACATCCACCCCACAGCGTTCCTTCACTTCTTCATTCGTCAACCTGTCCCTCCAAGTCACTCCACATGCTCCTTTCAAGTAACTCATTTCCACTGCTCTCTTGACTTGTTCCCCTCTTGCAAGGTCCACGCCTCGCTTCCATACGTCAGGGTAGGGATCACAATACTATCATGCAGTGACTTCTTAACTTCCATACTCACCTCCCTATTTCTCATCACTGCTTTCAGTGTACCAACAACCTTCCTTCCCTGCTGTACCCTTTCACGCACTTCATCCCCCAAAGTTCCATCCTTACTCATCACACTACCCAAGTACTTGAATGCACTCACATTCTCCATATCCTCACCATCCAACCTCACTGCACACTCTGTAACTTCATTCCTCTCAAACACCATAACTTTACTATTGTTTATATTAACTTTCAGATTCCTCCTCCTACACACTGTCCCAAATTCATTCACCAAACCTTGCAACTCCCATTCATCTTCACTCAACAGTACTGTATCATCAGCAAACAGCAACACTGGAAGCTTCCAAATCTCACCCTCATTCATTAGAGCCACCCCCACATCCACTGCCCTACCCTGCACCTCCTTTATAACCCCATCCATGTATATATTAAACAGCCATGGAGACATCACACAACCCTGTTTCAGTCCCACATTGAGATCAAAGAACTCGCTTAGCTCACCATCCACTCGCACCATAACCCTAGCTCCCTCGTACATACTCTTCACAGCACTCAACAATTTTCCCTCCACTCCATATATTCTTAATATCTTCCACATACCTTGCCTATCTATTCTGTCATAAGCTTTCTCCAAGTCCATGAAGGCAGCATACACTTTCCTTCCCTTCTCTAGATACTTCTCCACTAAACATCTTAGAACAAATATCTGATCTACACACCCTTTTCCCTTCCTAAATCCCCCTTGTTCGTCTCCAACTAGCTCCTGTCATATGCCTAACCCTATCAATGAGTATTCTACCATATATTTTACCCGTCACACTGAGTAGGCAAATACCCCTATGGTTACCACATACTTCTCTCTCTCCTTTTCCTTTGTATAAAGGAACAATTATACCTGATTTCCAGTCCTCTGGAACCCTTCCCTCTTCCCAAGCCAATCTACACAACTTCCATATCCACTCCACAACAATCTCACCCCCATACCTAAGCATTTCACCACACACTCCATCAATTCCTGGGGCCTTTCCCATTTTAATATTCTTCATCGCTTCCACTACTTCCGCCCTACTGATCTCTTCCTCCCTCCTCTCATCCCTTCTTCTCCCAGCCATTCCCCAACCACTTATACTCGCACTGCTCTCACTCTCCACATTCAACAAATCCTCAAAGTGCTCCTTCCATCTCCTCAGTTTCTCTCTCTTCTCCACCAACAATCTATTATTCCTATCTTTCACTCCCCTACTATTTCCCCTTTCACACTGCCTTACTTTCTTTACCTCCTTCCAAAACAATTTCTTACTCTCCCTCCATTTCACACTCAGATTCCTCCCAAACTCCTCATCCACTTTCGTTTTACTCTCCTTCACCAGTCTCTTAACCTCCCTTCTCCTGCTCACATATACCTCTCTCTTCTCTCTCTCATCTTCTCCCCTACCTCTCCTCGCTAACCATTCACTATATGCCTTCTTCTTTTGTTCCACAGCTCGTTTCACCTCATCATTCCACCATGCTGTCCCTTGCACACCCTTGCATCTCCTTCTCACTCCACAAACCGCCTCACACGCTGCGCCTATCTCTTCCGTGAATATCTTACATACGTCTTCCACCCCTTCCATCTGCTCTAGCTCGTACCTTCCCAATCTTTCTTCCACTATGCTCTTATACTCTGTCATTTTCTCACTATCTTGCAATTTCTCCACTCTTCTCACAGGAGTTGCTTCCTCCTGTCTTCCCCTTCGCCTCCTCAACCACTTTCTTTGCATCTTTACCTTGGCCATCACTAAGTGATGGTCCGAGACTCCATTCCCCCACCCTCTCCACACTCTTGCATCCAACACTTGTCTTCTCATTCGCTCATCCACACACACGTAGTCTATCATTGCCTTTCGTTCAACAAGTTCACCATCCATCCTCCTCATTACTCTCCATGTATGCCGGTGGATCATCTTATGCCGAAAGTAGGTGTTGGCTATTGCCAACCCCTTACCAGCACAGATGTCCACCAAAGCACTACCATTCCCATCTACTTCAGCTGGCACACCCCACTGACCAACCACTCCATCCACTCGTACATTCCCAACTTTGCCATTCATGTCTCCAATCAACAGCACTCTCTCGCTCCTCTCAAACTTGTCCATACACGCTTCTACACTCGCCCAAAACTCATCTTTCACTCTTGCCACTCGATCCTCTGTTGGAGCATACACACATACAATTGCCCATGCTTGTATACCTACTTTCATCCTCACCCATACAATCCTTGCACCCACTGTTCCATACTCTCTTATATTCTCCTTCCATTTCTTGCTTATCATCAGACATACTCCCTCTCTTGCCCTCTCATTTTCATTGACTCCTGCACATATACCTAAACCATATTCCCATTCTCTCACCCTTTCACCTTTCCATTTAGTTTTAGTCAATCCACATATATCCACTTTTGCATCCTCAAGCACCTGGACAATCTCTCTCTCTTTCATTTCATCATTCACTCCTCTCACATTCCACGTTCCCACCCTAAGAATGTCCTTTGTCCGTTCCTTAGTCGTCAACGTATGGTCCGTCCGGGTCCGAGGCGCTTTGTTCACTTTTTTAGTTAGTTCTTTTTACGGGGTGGGGCACTAACCCACCACCAACCCTTTTAGTCGCCTCGTACGACAAGCAGGGATATTGGGGGAATTTACTTAGCTGCGCAGGCCATGGTGTTGACTCACGGCACTGGCACAAGATGAATGAGATGGCTGCCCTAGACACAACTACCCCACTGGATATGACCAGATGAGAATTGGTTATGTCATCAGGAGAACAAGGCTGCTAACTTTGTAACTTGTACATACTCACACTGGAAACTTACTCGCACTTGAGCAGGCCTTGAAGGTGAGGATTAAAATCTCAGGTAGACTGTCAGGCTGCCTGTGTAATTGTTCTTATGACCCCAGGCTTATCTGGACCTGGTGACTGGTGGAAGCAGTGGCCTTTCTCCTGCCTTTTTGTGGGATAGGGAGGGAGGGAATTGAAGCACCTTCGTATGGGGACAGGAAGCCACCTGGTTATATTAATGGCATTGCATGAAGGTGCTTCTTTCTGGCCCCAACTAGACAGTTTAAAACGTATCTTCAGTGTTTATGGTGCTCCCTGAGGAAAATGTATCTATTACGTATATATAAAATAAAACATGTACCTAGATGCCTCATCATCGTCATCATCTGGACCTCCTTTCCCATCCTAGGGCAGGGTGAGGAGTAGCAACCAGGCAGCCCAAATTTGCCCAGTCCAATAGGCCACACTTCCATTCACTCATCATTCAAGTCCCCAGAATCCTGGCTCTATCGGATACGCCAAAAACATTCATCACGTTCTTTAGCTTCACATAAACATATGCGATTTTTATCGTAAGAGAAAAAATTGTTTTTATTTAGTCAGTAATGTCAGTGTAGTGGTGTAGTGTATATATTTACAGGATGTGGAGAAGGGGTTAGGTATGAGTGGTGTATCAGCAGGACAACTGAGCATCCACCACTGGGGTTGGCAAGTGACACACCTCCCTGCCCAACACCAGCTCTGCCCATCACTCCACACATGCACTTCTGCTGCACCGGCACAGAGCTCCTCAACACCCACACTATGTACAAAAGTGTGGCATTCATCAGTCATTGGTTGGCTTCCTCAGAATTTTTATATTTGTAGGCAGTTGTTTTTTCTACTGTGGCAGTGAGTCAATGAATCAGTGAGTGAATGAATGATTTGGTGAGTGAGGTGGGGAGGCAGATAATCACAGTGACTGAGTGGGTGAGGAGGTAATTCCAGTGAGTAAGTGAGCTAGCTTAGTGAAGTGAAAGACAGCTCTTTTCATGAGTGATGGGCAAGCAAGTATCTGGTAGGAGATATATCAGGCATGATTTGTGGGGTACGGGTATACCGACTTTTGTTTTTCTATTCTCACGGCCTTCCAACAATTTTATTAAGCTTAGTGGTGGCTTCCTGAACTGCAGGCGTTAGTTATTGCTTTATTTTTTGCTTACAACTGCTGCCCCTAAACAATTTTTATTCAGTTTAGTAAATACTTCACAAACTGCAGGTGATACATTTATGTATAGCTGTAATTTTTTGTTTATTCTTCTTGCCCTCACATCTTTTTCTACAGCTTAATCGAGCCTTTTCAGGCTACAGAAGTTAGATATAAGCTTTATTAACAGATTGAAGTGCTTGAAAGGGTACAACAAGGAAGAAAGGTTGCTGGTTCTTTAAAAGCAGTGATAAGAAAAAGGGAAGTGAGCTTGGAAGTGAAAAAGTTACTGCATGACAGTATTGTGATACCAGCTCTAATGTATGGAAGTGAAGCTTGGACCTTGTTGGGGGGACACAAGTCACAAGTGAGAGTATTGGAGAGACAGACTGACAAATGAGGAAGTGAAGGAGCGTTGTGGTGTGGATGTGGATGTGATAGGAAGCATTACGAGAAATACACCGAGGTGGTTTGGCCATGTGGAGACGATGGAGAGTGAGAGACTGACGAGGAGAGTGTATGTGAGTGAGGTGGAGGGGGAGAGAGGGAGGACGTGGCTGAGGATGAGATGGAGGGATGGGGTGGAGAGGTGTATGAGAGAGGGGGGTGGGAGCTGGGGGGAGAGCAGTGAGATGGCGAGGGACAGGGCGACATGAAGGAGACTTGTTTGTGGCCACCTCTTATGGGATTGAGGCGTCTGGCAATAGATGGATAGATAGACTTCACCTGCCGTTAGTTTGGTGGTGGAAGGAATTAGATACCAAGGTTGTCAGTGTACAGTCAGTATCAAGAGCCCTGTTGTCAGCCCTAGCCTGTTTCTTGATGGATCTGGAAAATATGTCTATCTATCTATTGCCAGATGCCTTAATCCCATAAGGGGTGGCCACAAACAAATCAACTCCATGTCACCCTGTCCCTCTTGAGAATAAGCTTGGGTAATGAAAATAAGCTTTTGTGATGAAAATAAGCTTGAGTGGTGAAAACAAGCTTGAGTGGTGAAAATAAGCTTGGGTAATGAAAAAAGGCTTGAGTGATGAAAATAAGCTTGGGTAATGAAAATAAGCTTGGGTAATGAAAATAAGCTTGGGTAATGAAAATAAGCTTGGATGATGAAAATAAGCTTGGGTAATGAAAATAAGCTTGGGTGATGAAAATAAGCTTGGATGATGAAAATAAGCTTGGGTAATGAAAATAAGCTTGGATGATGAAAATAAGCTTGGGTGATAAAAAAAAAAAGCTTGGGTAATGAATATAAGCTTGGGTGATGAAAATAAGCTTGGGTAATAAAACTAAGCTTGGGTGATGAGAGACAGGCAACACTGATGACTATTTTGGCCACAGATTATTGTCATTGGTGTCGTTTGCCGTGGATTCACAAGACTAATTTAAAAAAAAAAAGCAGGAGAGGCGAGAGGACTTGTGACGCCAGCTGTACATGTGGTTTGAATCTCTTCCCGAGGACGTTGATTGTATTGATTATTTTCACAATAATTCCATTCAGCGTTTGGGGTACTTTTCAAACTGCCGAGGCTGATTGTTGCTTTCATTAACCTTTCACTATTTATGGCCCTTCCTAAATTGAAAAAAATTATCTATTGGCAACTTGGTTAAAATATCTATTGGCAACTTGATTACAGTTCATCATGTAACAACAATGATTTCATGAGAGGGAGTACACTGCCATATTCCTGTATACTTTTATTCTCACATTGAGGTGGTTTGGACATGTGGAGAGGATGGAGAGCGAGAGCTTAACAAGGAGAGTCTATGAGAGTGAGGTGGAGGGGGGGAGAGGGAGGGGAAGGCCAAGGATGAGATGGAGGGATGGAGTGGAGAGGTATATGAGAGAGAGGGGTGTGAGCTGGGAGCAGGGCAGTGAAATGGTGGTGGACAGGGCGACATAGAGGTGATTTGTTTGTGGCCACCCCTTGCGGGATTAAGGCGTCTGGCAATAGATAGATAGGTAGATTCTCACTGACTCCAGAGGATTTTATTTAATGATGAGAGACCCTTGGATTTTGGCACCCTTTTTAATGTGGTAGCGTCTGGATTGACTCAATCGGATACGTTTATGTGAAGCTACAGAATCTGGTGAGTGTTTTTGGCATATACGATAGAGCCAGGATTCTAGGGACTTGAATAATGAGTGAATGGAAGTGTGGCCCATTGGATTGGGCAAAGTTGGGCTGTCTGGACATTGCTACTCCCCACCCTGCCCAAGGATGGGAAAGGAGGTCCGGATGGTGGTGATGATGATGAGCACTTTTACCCATACTTCATAATGCCATTCACTATTTCACCAGTACTGCACACTGCCCACCTGTAGCCAGTCTAATACATGTCAGTAGCCCTCTGTTACCCCACCATTTTAGCGACTAATGACAAAAGTCTGTGAGTACTTGTAGTGCTGCTTGCCACATAGGCTCAAAATATTCTCATGGATGGAAATGCTGTTCTCAAGTTACCACTATTAAATTCTAGCAGGATCACAAGGCTAATATGACTCAATAATGAAACCTTAATATGAGTGATATAAACACCTGGAGTAGCTGGAAAAATTAGTGAATTCTCTTAATCAGTTGTCTCACTCGTCTCCTTTGTTATACGAAGTAAGCAAACTGATAGTTTTTTTTATGAAGTCTGTAAAGAAAGTCTTATATAATACTGGGTACACATGTCTTAAGTTATAACCAATATAACTGAACCTCATGTAATTTGACAACTTTGTGAAATGCTACAAACTCGATCTGTACTGAGAAAGAAATTCATCCATTGTCCTAAGTAATAATAGTACATATTTTTGAGCAACTTACCAAACCCTCAGTGATGGATGGCACTGGGGTCCACACCACAGCTTGTTGTGGTGCAGAGTAGGACTGTGGTACACCATTTGAGTGCCAGCACTCTCTCTGTCTCTCTCTCTCTCTCTCTAATGGAGAGGAAGGGGGATCCTGCCTCATCCCTTTTCTTAGGTAGGAATTGGGGGAGAAATTTTGGGATGCTTTGTATGAATAGGCAGTTCTAGTGGTGTGTCTGACCTCTCCAGTTTGTTATATTTACCCAGGCAGAATAAAGTTGTCTGTATACAGCAGGATTATTCAGTACTAAAAATCAGTGTAATTGCTGAGAAGGGGTTAAAGTGACTTGTTATCCCACAGGGCATTTGGCAAGTATCAGATTTGAGCCAGCGAGCAGGATTGTTAGTGTCGCAGGCCAAACTGATCAGCTGAGCCGCCCACTTCCTCCACCCTGTCACCCCTCATCCCCTGGCCAGCCCATCATCCACTGTGGAGGGGCAGCAGCAACACACAAGGCCTGCCCATCATCCACTGTGGAGGGGCAGCAGCAACACACAAGGCCTGCCCATCATCCACTGTGGAGGGGCAGCAGCAACACACAAGGCCTGCCCATCATCCACTGTGGAGGGGCAGCAGCAACACACAAAGCCTGCCCATCATCCACTGTGGAGGGGCAGCAGCAACACACAAGGCCTGCCCATCATCCACTGTGGAGGGGCAGCAGCAACACACAAGGCCTGCCCATCATCCACTGTGGAGGGGCAGCAGCAACACACAAGGCCTCTAGTGTCACACAAACAAGCAGTGTCTCTTGGTAAACACCTCCAGTCACTCACCAATACTGGATGATGCAAGGTTAGTCATACCTGCCTGTGTTTGCTGTCATTGTATGCAGTTACCTTTGTATGTGTCCAGCAGTGCATTTATCACGAGGTAGTGATACTCCACTGATATCTGGATGATGTATACTTTGTCAGGTGGATTTATATTACAAAATAATGTGGCGTGTCATTTTTGGCATAGTTATTATTATTAGTGGTTGGTGGGGGGGTGTACCATCCACTCACTCGATGTAGTACTTTCTTGGGTGCCTGCCCTTTCCTCTCTCCCTTCTTTCTTTCTTCCTTCTGTCTACAGGTGACTCTACACTGAATGACAAGCCAAATGGTTTCCTGTACACCAGGAAACCATTTACTGTGCCGAGTGGTAACCATATAACCAAATTATCGCACTTGGTGGTTTAGTGGGTAATTAAGGCGCTCCCATTGGATTGACCCAATGCAGGGTTATCTAAGGGTTGGTTGGGGTTTATTGCTTTTGTAATGGCCCTCCGGGATGAGTGAGGCTGGTCACTCTCATCTTAAATGTCAGGACCCAGGTTCCTACGCTCATAGGGCAACACTGGATTACATGATGATTTTTTTTTTTTTTTTTTCCCAGCCAAGATTTCAAGAGATGTAACTGGAATAGTTAAATATGGCTTTCATACACTTCATCACTAGAGGTTCCTATAATGCTGAAGTAACTAATCTGGCAATAGTGAGTGTATGTTTAAAGAAACTACTGAAGTTTAACCTTTTGTGCTTTGGATCCATTGAACCTTTCAATATGATCCATCCATCCATCCATCATCCAATCCTGTGTTGCCCCATGAGGAGCATAGGAGCCCGGGGCTAGGCAGTTGGTCCTGACATTTAAGATGAGAGTGACCAGCCTCACTCATCCCTGAGTGGCATTACATGAGCAATCAACCCCAACCACCCCTTGGATATAAACCTTCACCGGCTCAATCCGATTGGAGCACAATAATTACCCACTAAACCACCAGGCCCCAAAATTTGGTTATATGGTTACCACCCAGCATAGTAAATAGTTTCCTGGTGTACAGGAAACCATTTGGCTTGTCACTCAGTGTAGAGTCACCCATAGATGATGATGTATTATATTTTTAAAATTCTTTTTTCTAACAGTTTTATTGAATTGTGGTGAACCACCTACAGCCAAGATGTAAGTACAGTACCCTCGCGTCCAACACGGTAATATTGTCATGCATGGGTCACGTGTTGGACCAAAAACGTGTTGGACTAACAATAGAGCTTATGGGGAAAAATGAATTATGTCAGCAACCCTCGGAAAAGTCACCCTAAATACCTACCATATACTTATACATATACTGGTACTATTGTAATTATAATAAATTGTATTGTGCTATGAATGATAACTAACCTTTTAGGATAGTGTTGGTGGGCTTGCTGGGAATGGAAGGTGGTGTCCAAGGCTGTAGGTAGTCCTACTGGGTCCCTGGAGGATGGCTGCTGGCGTCACTAGCGGGTATTGGCTGTTGCTCCTCCTCAACCTCCCTCATAAATCCTTCGAAATCGCACTCAGAATCACTATCCTCGTCCACAGCCATGGAAGGTCCTGCTTCTGCCTGTCCTAGCACTCTGTAATCCTCGGCAAAGTGCATGCTTCTCACACTGTTGCCAGAGCCCCGTCTCGTGACTGTGGAAAGTGATCACTGTCACTGACTCTGTAGAGAATATGGAGAATCAACTTTGTTTATAAACTGGTACGCACGCCAATGAGAAGGGTTTCAAAACGATTGATATTTATTCTAAAATATTAATATGTATTCAGTGTCAGGCTAAATTTTCAATGCTGTAGTACGATACATTCTCTGTTGAGTCGCCTGGGTTTTGGTCACACTGTTTGGCCGTCGTATCCTCGGCAGGAATCCATCCAGATGAATTCCAAATGCCTGTGGTATCGTCGGCAATTTTACCACGTTACCGTTCCGATTTACCATCGTATCCTCAGCAAACCTGGTATGAAGTGCCGTGTGATAGCCTTCGGCTGCCAGGATCTTGTCTTAGTTTTTTATTATGATCACATTGGCTTCATTCATGTCGTAGGCCTTGGCAATGTCAACTTTTCTCTCCCCTTTCTTCTTCCTCTCGATGCTTTCTAGCTTGGTGGCCTGAGGGAAGTGCCGACGCTTCTTGGGGTTCTCAGAAGGCTTCCTAGGCATCGTGAGCAGGGTAAAATGCAGTAACAAGGGCAGAAAATGCAGCAAGAAAAAAGCACCTTCCAATGCAATTATGCGACTGAGTGGCGCTGTGGCGGGAGAAATGTAAACAAAACATCACGTGACACCAGAAGCGTTTTTAATTGGGCGGCATCATGATCACGTCACGATAGCGGGCGGGGAAGGCTACTTGATCAGAAGTTTTCATTGGCTATCATCATCATGGGAATGTCCAGTATGACCGTGTTGGACCGGGGGTGATCGTGCTAGAGTTGAACTCTGCGGATTTCACCCACTTCTCGGAGCTTTGTGCCTATTATGCTAACACACTCGTGTTGCAGTAATTAAATCGTATTAAATAATACTAATTATTTGCTCTCCGTGCTGGACCCGAATCGTGCTGGACTAACGCGTGCTGGACGCGAGGGTACTGTACTCTCTTTAAAAATATAGCACATTTAAATTTTCTGTGGATAATGTTTTGTGATTTGGACCTAAACCTTTCTATATGATTATGGTGTATTTTTTATTTTTAAAATTTCTTCTAACCATTTTATTGAACTGAGACAAACTTCATTTAGCCAAGATGCTGCCAGTACAGTACTCTCTTCAAAGTAAATTACAGTTAATGTAAATTGTCCATGGATAAAGAAAATGAATATTTTAAAGACATCATATTGAAAGGGTCAGGTATAATATTTTATTGGTACCCACATAATGAACAGTTTTTATCAACTGATCTTAGGCCTAACTTTTCAGTAAACAGTTGTCAGTACTCTTCCTCCCTGTGCCAGCCTCTTCCACTTCCTCCTCTGTTAATGCCAGCCTCCTCTCTCTCTTCCCTCAGTAATTTCCTTCTCCCTTTCTCTCTCAATGCCAGCCCCCCCCCCTCACCACCACCACCCCCTATCTCTGTCAGAGACTTATTCTCCCTCCCCCCCTCATTTGCAGCCTTCTCCTCCTCCCCCCTCCTTTCTCAGTGCACTTCCCTTACACCTTGCTTCCTCCTCAGTGCCCCTTGTTCCAGCCCTGTACTCCTCCCTCTTTCCGTCTATCACATTGCCCCCCCTTTCCTCCATTCTCCTATCTCTATGCCAGCTTTCCCCCCTCCCCCTTCTTATAGTACCAGGCCCTTCCTTCACCTCTTCATTCTCGTCGTCTTCTTTTTCAGTTCCAGCCTTTTCCCCCTTCCTCCCCTCATATTCAAGAAAGAGCAACTGTTCACTTGTCTCATAATCCAGCCTGGACTAAGCTGTGTAGACCCAGGCACCTGTGCCCCTGATGGGGCACTGAAGGGTTGTGTAATGGTCGGAGGAGTGATTTTTAACAATTTTTTTTTTTTTACCAGTTTTGTTCTGATCCCATTCACAGCAGAGGTGTGTGGACAAGTGATCAGCTATGTTAAGAGTGAGACGGACTGCAGTTGATATCTGAGTGTGCCTTCATACTCACCCTTCTTGATGCCCAAGGTAATTAATGTATTGAAGGTTCATCCATCCATCCATCATCCGATGCTACGTTGCCCCATGAGGAGCGTAGGAGTCCGGGGCTAGTCTAGTTGGTCCCGACAATAATGATGAGAATGACCAGCCACACTCATTCCTGAGTGGCATTACGTGAGCAATAAACTCCAACCACCCCTTGGGTATAAACCTACAGCGGATCAATCTGATTGGAGTGCAATAATTACCCACTAAATTACCAGGTGCCAAATTTTGGTCATATGGTTACCACCCAGCATAGTAAATGTTTTCCTGGTGTACAGGAAACCATTTGGCTTGTCACTCAGTGTAGTCACCCACAGGCAGAAGGAAGAGGAAAGAATGAAGGAAAGAAAGACAGAAGAGGGAGTGTAAGTCACCCATAGGCAGAAGGAAGAGGAAAGAAAGAAGAGGATGGAAGGAAAGCAGGATGGAGGAGAGGAAGGGGCAGACACCTGAGAGCAGCACTACATCAAGTGAGTGGATGGTGAGTGCCCCCACCTACCACACGTATTGAAGGTTACAGTTGTTTTTAAGTAAAATACATTCTATATCCACTTGATTAAAATCTGTGTTATTCCTTCTATATCATTTGTCTTGTTTGTGAAAGCTGTAACATTGGTGGTTGTATTTATCATAAAATAATAATTATAATGTAATAGTGGAAGGTGGGGGTGCAGTCATCCTCTCCCTTCCCTCCTTTTCCCTGTCCCCACCCCTTCCCCCTCCTCCCACTTGATAGTGACCCCCTCTCTTCCCTCACACAGTGTAGTGCCTCCCCCCTCCTCTCTGCCTTGCTTGATGTAGTCCCCATCTCCCCCTCCACTTGATGTAGTCCCCATCCTTCTCCACCCCCCCCCTCTCTCTACTTGATGTTGTCCCCATCCTTCCCTCTCTCTCTCATGTAGTGCCCTTGAGTGACAAGTGAAATGGTGTGCTATACACCATGTCATTTGCTATGGTGGGTGGTGGTTCAGTGGGTTAAGGTGGTCCAGCTGGATGGACACTGTAAGGGTTACATCTGAGGGGTGGGCAAGTGAGGCTGGTAACCGTTGCCTCGTTGGCACTGAGTACCTCCAGTTGCCTGTGTAATAGGCCACAAAATACCATTAGTTGGTGTTGTAGCAGCATAACCCCTGGGTCCATATTCTTGTAACTTAAGGAGGCTGCCTGGCATCTTTTCCTTAGCTAATTATATTTGGACAGGGCTGCCTGCTGTCAGTTTGTATGTTATTTATGCTGAGTATGGAGGTATTGTAATGCTGTAAATGACACAAGAGGATAGTAAGGAGTAATAAGCAGAATAATCGCTTAGGAGAAATATTAGGCAGTTTCTAACTGATGGGCCTTGGTCATCCACCTTCCCCCTCAATCCTACTGTTCACCCAACTTTTTTTTTTTTTATTTTTTATTTTTTTTTTGATAGGGTTGAGATGACTATTATCCCCCCCCCCTGTATCCTTATTACCCTAACTTGTTGGTAGGTGGGGGCACTCACCATCCACTCACTGTGTAGTGCTGCTTTGGGTGTCTGCCCTTTCCTGTCTTCCTTCCTTCCTCTTGTGTCTTGCCTTCCTTCATTCTTTCCTCTTTCTTCTGCCTGTTGGTGACTCTACACTGAGTGACAAGCCAAATGGTTTCCTGTACACCAGGAAACCATTTACTATGCTGGGTGGTAACCATATAACCAAATTATGGCATCTGGTGGTTTAGTGGGTAATTCAGGTGCTCCAGTCGGATTGGGCCTATGTAGGTTAATATCCAAGGGATGGTTGAGGTATAATGCACATGTAATGCCACTCAGGGATGAGTGAGGCTGGTCACTTTCATCTTATGTGTCAGGACCAACTTGCCTAGCCCCGGGCTCCTACACTCTTCATGGGGCAGCATAGGGTTGGATGATGGATGGATGGATAACCCTAATTCCATTAAAACATCAGGTTAGGTAGGATCCAGAAAGAGAAAGCATATAAGTAGTATTTTGTTATTTTTTTATATCAAGATGTTACTGAAGGATGCCTTCATGCAGTGGCACTGATATAACCATGTAGCCAGTATAGAGGGATGCCTTCATGCAGTGGCACTGATATAACCATGTAGCCAGTATAGAGGGATGCCTTCATGCAGTGGCACTGATATAACCATGTAGCCAGTATAGAGGGATGCCTTCATGCAGTGGCACTGATATAACCATGTAGCCAGTATAGAGGGATGCCTTCATGCAGTGGCACTGTACCCAGTCTTGTTATCCCCTGAAAGGAGGAGGATTGACTGCAAGATAAGAGTCTGTAGTTCACTGGTTCACCTTCAGAGGAGCCTGGGACTACAGCAGCAGGAAAAACATCATATTGATAAAGATAATCAGTTATTTATGATCATCAGCTCAATAAGAAATATTACCATCATATTGATCTTTTCCCTGCTGTACTATAACACTAGGGCCCATATTGTCATCAGTTAACTTCCTAATATCTCTTCCTATGCAGTTATTATGTGCATTACTCTAGTAACACAGTGTCTCTCCCTACCAGGCTGCAGCAATCCACTCTCCCTGTTGTCCAAGCTCCTCAACTCACTGCTTCCAACATCTGTCACATCACTTGCTGAAGTGTTATTTATTAACCATAGGTAGAAGATGGTCATGCAAATACTGTAGGTGTGTTTTGTACATATAAATGGTTGTATATTAATTGCACTGGACTAAAGTGATTATGTACAGGACATTTTTACATTGAAAGTTGTGGGAGGAGGAACTATCATTTTTTTTTTTTTCTTTTTTTTTTTTTTTTTTTTTTTTTTTTTAAATCCCAGGTTAGAGCTGCAATACATATATGAAGACAGACTTGTACTTAATGCTCAGCATGTTTCTTAGACACAGACATGAGTAAAGCTGGATCAGTGGATCTTTTTCTAAATGCTCCATTATATCAAATTCTATTACCCTTTGCATCAGGAGGACAATTGTCTAAAGCTGTTACAAGTAGTTAATTCATACTAAGTCACTGATGTGTGCTGGCAAAAAAATTGTGGCTTTTAACCACTTCACATTGAATTTTTCCTTAGGCCATTCAGTATGGGGCATAAAATGTTTGCTTTCAGAGACAACACTGCAAAAGCCAGTCAGTTTGCCATTAGTGTCTTGTGATGGCCTGAATAAGTTAATGTAAAATAGATCCACAAAGGCTTCAAAGAATGTCAGAATAACAGTTTGTCTCAATGCACAACCAATATTGCTATACTGTTTTTACTCTAACTTGGCCTAAAATTAATCTCTTTTCCATTTTCATTGTACAGTAGTTGTAATGAGATTACCTGGAATATTGTGCTAGTCATGAGGAAGTGCTATGAAAATGATGTGTTCCTGGCATTGAAAGTTAAGGTGAGGAGAGTATAGCCATGTACTGTATATGTATAGTAAATGAATGTTTTGTATAAATAAACTCTTATATGTACATTGTTAAAATCTTGTTTCAGTTGCCTGTCTATACCCTGTTTACCTTAACTTGGCCCAAATTTCTTTCAGTCTTTTATTCTTGTGCTAAGTACTGTTTGGAGTACAGCCATATGTGATGTTGGTATTGTCAGTCAGTTATAACACTGGTCTGTATCACTGTATAATGTAAGTATTAGTGTACAATGTAACACTAAAGTTGCCACTGCTCAAGCTGGCAGCAAAATAGTATTAACATCATATGGAAGGACATCAAAACTTATATATTTAAACTTATAAAAAAATATTAATGTAGTGCTGCTTTCGGGTGTCTGCCCTTTCCTCTCCTCCATCCTTCTTTCCACTCATCCTCTTCTGTCTGTCTTTCCTTCATTCTTTCCTCTTTCTTCTGCCTGCAGGTGACTTAACACTCCCTCTTGTGTCTTTCTTTCCTTCATTCTTTCCTCTTCCTTCTGCCTGTGGGTGACTCTACACTGAGTGACAAGCCAAATGGTTTCCTGTACACCAGGACACCATTTACTATGCTGGGTGGTAACCATATAACCAAATTTTGGCTCCTGGTGGTTTAGTGGGTAATAAAGATGCTCCAATCGGATTGAGCCGGTGAAGGTTTATATCCAAGGGGTGGTTGGGGTTTATTGCTCATGTAATGCCTCTCAGGGATGAATGAGGCTTGTCACTCTCATCTTAAAGGTCAGGACCAACTTTCCTAGCCCCGGGCTCCTTCGCTTCTCATGGGGCAATGCAGGGTTAGATGATGGATGGATAAAAATATATATATATATATATATATATATATATATATATATATATATATAAATTTTTGAGGGCCAGTGATTATATAGCAGTGGCATCTTTAGTATTACATATTATAAATACAGTATAGAACCATCCCACACTGTTTATATAGATTTTTACAGTGTGTTAAAAGATTACCCCTACACCTTAAGCTGTAGAGGAGAGAGAGGCAGGGTACACAGAAGGGGAGATGGGATATATGTGTGTGTGTGTTAAAGAGGGAGAAGGGTACACATAACAAGGGAAAATGGGAGTGTGTGTGTGTGTGTGTGTGAGAGAGAGAGAGACGAGGGTACATACAATAAGGGGAGATGAAATGGGATGCCTGTATGTGAAAGAGTGAGAGGAGGGTAAATGTACATAATTATAATTGTGTGTGTGTGTGTGTGTGTGTGTGTGTGTGTGAGAGAGAGAGAGAGAGAGAGAGAGAGAGAGAGAGAGAGAGAGACGAGGGTACATACAATAAGGGGAGATGAAATGGGATGCCTGTATGTGAGAGAGTGAGAGGAGGGTAAATGTACATAATTATAATTGTGTATGTGTGTGTGTGTGTGTGTGTGTGTGTGTGTGTGTGTGTGAGAGAGAGAGAGAGAGAGAGACGAGGGTACATACAATAAGGGTAGATGAAATGGGATGCCTGTATGTGAGAGAGTGAGAGGAGGGTAAATGTACATAATTATAATTGTGTGTGTGTGTGTGTGTGTGTGTGTGTGTGTGTGTGTGTGTGTGTGTGTGTGAGAGAGAGAGAGAGAGAGAGAGAGAGAGAGAGAGAGAGAGAGAGACAAGGGTACATACAATAAGGGGAGATGAAATGGGATGCCTGTATGTGAGAGAGTGAGAGGAGGGTAAATGTACATAATTATAATTGTGTGTGTGTGTGTGTGTGTGTGTGTGTGTGTGTGTGTGTGTGAGAGAGAGAGAGAGACGAGGGTACATACAATAAGGGGAGATGAAATGGGATGCCTGTATGTGAGAGAGTGAGAGGAGGGTAAATGTACATAATTATAATTGTGTGTGTGTGTGTGTGTGTGTGTGTGTGAGAGAGAGAGAGAGAGAGAGAGAGAGAGAGAGAGAGAGAGAGAGAGGAGGGTACATATAACAAGGGGAAATCGGATTTTGTGTGTGTGTGTGAGGAGACAGAGAAACGTACATATAACAAGGGAAAATGGGATGTGTGTGTGTGTGTGTGTAAGAGAAAGAGTTAGTAAGGGGAAGATGTATGATAAAGGGATGAGAGAAAAGGGGGAGATGTATCATAAAGGGATGGAGAGAGAGAGAGAGGGAGAATGGGGGATTGGAGGGTACATGAGAAATGGTGTGTGTGTGTGTGTGTGTGTGTGTGTGTATGTGTTTGTTTGTGTGTGTGTGTGTGTGAAGGGGGAGATGTGTGATAAAGGAATATGAGAGTGAGAGAGAGAGAGAGAGAGAGAGAGAGAGAGAGGGGGGGGGCAGGGGGAGAACAGATAAGGGGAGATGGGATGTGAAAGAGAGAGAGAGAGGGATGGGAGGGCATAAGGGGAGATGGGGTGAGAGAGAGAGAGAGAGAGGGTACATATAAGGGAAGATAGAGAGAGAGAGAATTAAGGGGGGAGACAGGTGTGATAAGGGAAGATGAGAGAGAGAGAGAGTCAGGTATGATACGGGGAGATGGAGTGTCTGAGAGAGAAAGAAAGAGAATTAAGGTGGAGACAGGTGTGATAAGGGGAATGGGATGTCAGAGAGAGAGAGAGTGTTACAGGGGGAGGGGTATTCTTTCCTCAATTTATGGCCCAGAAAAAATACAAAATGCTTTCCGTCCACTGACCCACGCCATATAAAGATGTAATACTGGATGGTTTAGTAGTAGTAGAAGTAGTAGTAATAGTAGTAGTAGTAGTAGTAGTAGTAATAGTGGTAGTAGTAGTAGTATAGTAGTAGTAGTTCATGTGAAATGTGAACCCAGTGGACTGCAGGTTGGAATTATTGTGTACTGCTGATTATTATTTTCCCATCACCAGTAATTTATCACTAAATTGTCTCAGATGTCCTGCCCATATCCCATACCCCCGTCATGCTGCCCATATCCCATACCCCCGTCATGCTGCCCATATCCCATACCCCCGTCATGCTGCCCATATCCCATACCCCCGTCATGCTGCCCATATCCCATACCCCCGTCATGCTGCCCATATCCCATACCCCCGTCATGCTGCCCATATCCCATACCCCCGTCATGCTGCCCATATCCCATACCCCCGTCATGCTGCCCATATCCCATACTCCCGTCATGCTGCCCATATCCCATACCCCCGTCATGCTGCCCATATCCCATACCCCCGTCATGCTGCCCATATCCCATACCCCCGTCATCCTCCTCATTATCATCCCCCCCCCCTTCTCCTAGCCATTTCGTCTTCCCTTTGTCATTATCGAGATTGGCTAGACAGATAAGTTATACAATTTCAGCCTGCAGTCCACTGGGTTCACATTTCAGATGAACTTGTGACTAGAACTACTACTACTACCACCACTACAACCATCCAGTCTGATATTTTGATATGGCGTGGCGGAGTCCACAGAAGCAGCTTTACCTTTTTTTGTGGGTTATGAATTGTGAAGAATCCCCCCCCCCTCCCTGACTCTCTCTCTCCATTAACATTTTCCCTTCATTATTTACATGCTTTTCCACAGCCCTGAACCTCATATACAATGTACCTTGAATGTAACGTGTGTAACACTGGAGTACAAAATAAAGTGGTGGCAATACTACCTACCCTGTTTCCTGTATCCTCTGTAGTAGTGTACAAGACAATACTTACCAGGCCCAGGGATGAACAGGGGGGAATGACGCCTTGGTGTTCACCACTGGTACAATTAGTTCACATATTTTCTACCAGATGGCAGCACCAGTCTTGTCAGGAACAGCAAAACATAAGCCCCCTTCCCTGAGCAACCAAAGATAGTTCAAAGAATGACCAATAGATGGCAGCACCACCATCTATTGGTCATTCTTTGACCATTTGGGTGCACAGGGAAGGGGTCTTATGTTTTGCTGTTCCTGACAAGACTGGTGCTGCCACCTGGTGGCAAAGACTGGAAGCTTGTACCACTGCTCAACACCGGGCCTTATGATGCCCTGTTGCTCAATCCCGCAGCTCACCAAATTTATTTTTCGCTCTCGCATATTTTGGAATTAAAACACACAGAAGACTTTATTTGCACAGGCGAAAATATTATTGAATAAAGACTACATAAAAAAAAAAAAATGCGTGGAAAAGCTGGAATAAAATACACATCACATCATGGGCTCTTCAGGCCGATGATGTGGACGAGGAGGAGACGAGGAAGAGGGACGAACAGGAGAGGGACAAGGATTAGGAGGGGGACGAGGATTAGAGGGGAAGAGGATTAGGAGGGGGACGAGGATTAGAGGGAAGAGGATTAGGAGGGGGACGAGGATTAGGGGGAAAGAGGATTAGGAGGGGGAACGAGGATTAGAAGGGGAACTAGGATTATGAGGGGGAAGAGGATTAGGAGGGGGAAGAGGATTAGAAGGGGAACGAGGATTATGAGGGGGAAGAGGATTAGAAGGGGAACGAGGATTATGAGGGGGAAGAGGATTAGAAGGGGGAAGAGGATTAGGAGGGGGAAGAGGATTAGAAGGGGGAAGAGGATTAGGAGCGGGAAGAGGATTAGGAGGGGGCAAGGATTAGGAGGGGGAAGAGGATTAGGAGGGGGAAGAGGATTAGGAGGGGGCAAGGATTAGGAGGGGGAAGAGGATTAGGAGGGGGCAAGGATTAGGAGAGGGAAGAGGATTAGGAGGGGGCAAGGATTAGGGGGGAAGAGGATTAGGATGGGGCAAGGATTAGGAGAGGGAAGAGGATTAGGATGGGGCAAGGATTAGGAGAGGGAAGAGGATTAGGAGGGGGCAAGGATTAGGAGAGGGAAGAGGATTAGGAGGGGGCAAGGATTAGGAGAGGGAAGAGGATTAGGAGGGGGACGAGGATTAGGAGGGAAGAGGATTAGGAGGGGGCAAGGATTAGGAGAGGGAAGAGGATTAGGAGGGGGCAAGGATTAGGAGAGGGAAGAGGATTAGGAGGGGGCAAGGATTAGGAGGGGGACGAGGATTAGGAGAGGGAAGAGGATTAGGAGGGGGCAAGGATTAGGGGGGGAAGAGGATTAGGAGGGGGCAAGGATTAGGGGGGGAAAGAGGATTAGGGGGGGAAAGAGGATTAGGAGGGGCAAGGATTAGGGTGGGAAGAGGATGAGGGGGGACGAAGGGGAGGAGGATGAGGGGACAGTGAGGGGGGGACGAGGATGAGGGGGAAGAGAGGGGACGAGAAGGAGGAGGGGGGATGCGGGGGAGGAAAAGGGGACAGAGAGGGGATGAGGAGGAGGGGGAGGAGGGAGGATGAGGAGGAGGGAGGATGAGGAGGAGGGGGAGGAGGGGGGATGAGGAGGAGGGGGAGGAGGGGGGATGAGGAGGAGGGGGAGGAGAGGGGATGAGGAGGAGGGGGGATGAGGAGGAGGGGGAGGAAGGGGGATGAGGAGGAGGGGGAGGAGGGGGGATGAGGAGGAGGGGGAGGAGGGGGGATGAGGAGGAGGGGGAGGAGAGGGGATGAGGAGGGGGGGAGAGGGGAGGAGGATGAGGAGGGGAGGAGAGGGGAGGAGGATGAGGAGGGGAGGAGAGGGGAGGAGGAGGGGGAGGAGAGGGGAGGAGGAGGGGGAGGAGAGGGAAGAAGGATGAGGAGGGGGAGGAGAGGGGAGGAGTTTTAGGGGTGGAAGAGGAAGGGGGCCGAGGGGCAGAAGGGGAGGATGAAGAGGTTGAGGGAGGGTGAGGAGGATGAGGGAGGTGGGGAGGAGGATGAGGGGATGGGGAGGGGAGGAGGAGGAGGGGGGTGGGGAGAGGAGGAGGAGGATGGGGGAGAGGAGGAGGGGGTGGGGGAGAGGATGATGATGAGGGGGGTGGGGGGAAGAGGATGATGATGATGAGGGGGGTGGGGGGAAGAGGAGGAGGAGGATGAACAGGGTGGGGGAGAGGATGAGGGGGTGGGGGATGGGGAAGATGAGGAAAAGGGGGGTGGGGGAGAGGATGATGATGCGGGGGAGGGGGAAGAGGAGAATAAGAATGAGGGGGGTGGGGGAGAGGAGGAGGGGGATGAGGAGGAGGGGGATGGGGGAGAGGTGGATGAGGGGGTGGGGGAAAAGGATGAGTGGGTGAGGGGGAGGGGAGGAGGGGGTGGGGAGGAGGGGGGAGTATGATGACAAGGTGGAGGAGAAGAGGGGACAAGAGGGAAGGAAGAGACGGAGGGGGTGATGATGATGATGATGATGAGGAGGAGGAGGAGGAGGAGGAGGTTGGCACTGAGGGAGAGGAGGAGGAGGTTGGCACTGAGGGAGAGGAGGAGGAGGTGGAGGTTGGCACTGAGGGAGAGGAGGTGGAGGAGGTTGGCACTGAGGGAGAGAAGGAGGAGGTTGGCACTGAGGGAGAGGAGGAGGAGGTTGGCACTGAGGGAGAGGAGGTGGAGGTTGGCACTGAGGGAGAGGAGGTGGAGGTTGGCACTGAGGGAGAGGAGGAGGAGGTTGGCACTGAGGGAGAGGAGGTGGAGGAGGTTGGCACTGAGGGAGAGGAGGTGGAGGAGGTTGGCACTGAGGGAGAGGAGGTGGAGGAGGTTGGCACTGAGGGAGAGGAGGTGGAGGAGGAGGAGGTTGGCACTGAGGGAGGGAGGTGGAGGAGGAGGATGACACAGGGAGGGTGTGGAGGCAACTCACCTGGAGGTGTCTTGTGTTCCGGAGGGGCTCAGTCTGCTGGTGTGGGCGTGGGTGTGGCAGTGGCGGTGCTGAAATGAGGCAATAGTAAATTATATACCTATTAATTACACACACACACACACACACATACACCTTAACATCCTATTGCATACTGTTTATACCTCATCATGTATTTTGTTACCTGACTCGTCCTACCAGCACACACACACACACACACACACACACACACACACACACACACACACTCGTCCTACCAGCACACAATTTAAGGCGTCCTTGATTAGTACAAGGCTTGATGTAGACTGTATGCCACTCCTTCAGCACCAAATGTCTGGCCTAAACTAAATAAGTCAGGGAAATAGCAATAACAAAATATCTGACAGCACCATTACGTGAGAGAGACAAAGGAGAAGTGAAGGAGCGAGGTGGTGTTGATGTGGAGGTGGTAAGCACATGAAAAGATAGATTTTGAGATGGTTTGGCCAAGTGGAGAGCAGGGTGAAAAAGCCACTGACTAGGAGTGTGTAAGTAAGGTGACACGGGAGGGACAGGGAAGGGCAGACCCAGGATGAGACGGAGGGATGGCATACAGACGAGAAGGGCATATGTGAGCTGGAGAGAGGTCAGTCAGATGGCAGAGGCTAATGCGTTTGTGGCCAACCCTGACGAGATTCATGCGTGTAGCGATACAGAGAGAGAGTGAGACAGACAGACAGACAGACAGACAGAGAGTCACTGGAGTAAAACAGGCTGCTGTAAGATTATATAAATAAAAATAAGTAATACAAACTCTACCATAACCCATCATTCATTTTACTCCTGCTACCTTCACACGATTTTACTTGTTACTGGGGCTGGTCTTATCTAGGGTATTTTACAAAGTAATTTATTCCAGTATTACATGTTAGCCTTCTTGTGTATGTTATTTATCTCGTTTGGCAGCAATTTTTGTATTAACATTACGAGAAGATAATGAGGCATAATGAGCAGAGTACATCAGTACGGAGGAAGTGTTACAGAATAATTATATTACACCTAAACATTACAGTACATGCTATATGTCATTACAGTATAGATATAGTTGGCGTTAGTAACTTAAAAGATGCTACTGGGTGTAATGTGCAAAATAAACAGCTAAGGAAAACGTGTTAGGAATCTCCAGGGCCACTAGGAATACAAGGGTGAGTCTGCGTTGCCATGGATACCACTGGTGTTACCCCTCACAACAGCGACCTTCCTACCATCCTCACTCCGCGGTGACCAGCATAAAAATGACGATATTTCCACTATTTTATCGCGTAGGACTGTTTCCTTGGTGCAGACGGGTGGCTGTACCGATATTACAATACCCACATAGCTTAGTTCTCGCCTGTATAGTCGAATAATTGTATTTAAAGCTAAAATGATGTGCATACCAATGTTACCAACAGTAACAGTACCCTTGGCCTCTGATGTCGGTTCCAGATTAAAGGGATATTATAAAGACTGCTAGTTTCTCTTACATATTTCGTCCTTGCTGTCTTAGCGGTCATAATTCAAAACCATTCTGTGAGATATTCGTGTCTCTCTGTTAGCTGAATTACTGACATGCAACTTCCGGAGACACCCTGTGATCTGGCAACTGTGTGGGGTGATGCGAGGCTGCCATGGCTGTAGCACCGTAGTCGTAAATGATCTTAACCATTTCTTACGATAAATATTCCTTGACGGAAGTAAATCGGTATCAGAAATCGGTGTGTATGGAGGTATTTCCAGCTAAATATTCAGCCTGGTTTGGTGGTGAAGTGTTTGGGGGATATACCAGTGAAAACAAAAGGCTCCTGTACACAGGTAAAGGTGAGAAATGTTATGAATATTACGTCATATTTTGTTAGAACTTAATGTGTCACGTCAGCTAATGTGGTGCTAATGTGCACTTGATGTCTGCCTTAACTTCACTACATAACTACACCCAAATTGGCAAGTTTATCAGTCACATCAGTTGATAAGAATAATACAAAATAGATCAACGGCGCTAAGGTAAAATTAGTTTAATTCTGACGTCATTTTTAGGGTGTTGTTGGTGAGAGTGTCAAGTTGTAACACTAAGAAGAGAAACCCTTGCAAGTAACTAATTGGCTGATCTAAGTTTGTCTCTTGTATCATTATTAGGTCATTCTGGAGGCTGGTAGTCCGCCTGAAGATGGTACACACTGGCCTCTTGGCCTATACAAGCAATAGCACAAAATTATCTCTTAAATGAAAGAAATCGCCAAGATATCACTCTTGTAATTTCTGTGTTGCGTTGGTCTCCCTGGCCCAACATGGATGCCAAAGACTGCAGATTCTAGCTTCATAATTTCAGCAGCAAGATCCACAACAGGGGTTGTTTTTTAACGCTGCTTGAGGTGTTTGTCGCTGATAATATATGGTAATTAACCGTACTGATGTGCTGTTGTGGCTGTGTGTGTGAAAATAAAGTCATAGGAGAGTGTAGTTCAAACACGCAGGTTATCTAACCTCGTTGAACTGAATCAATGAATCAGCTCGACCAAAGACATTTGTCAGTTCAACCAACACCTCGAGGTCTCACAACACCACGCAGTTCCCAGATCTAGCTGTGCTGGCCATTTACCAAATCTGATTTTATTATAATAGGAGTAGTTATACAATTAAGGGAAATGGCATAAAAATATTCGTTATTGAAAATATTAAACTTTGATGAACCCTAAGTTGACTAAAAACAAGAAGCCTCAGTAATTTTGCTATGAGTTAAGATTGACTCGGCAGGCTACTGGTCTTATTATACTTGAGAACACTGTGTAGCATATTATTTTGCTGTAAATAATCTTTATCCTCAACGTCTGCAATAAATAAGTGGTGTAAGTATTGTACTAACTGTATACCCACCCTCCTGCCCCAGAGAAACAGCCGAAAAAGACAAAATAATGGAAATATCGTCATTTTTATGTTGGCCACCGACGAGACAGGATGACAGGGCGTCGCTGTTGGCGAGAAAACGAGTGGTTTCCATGGCAACGCAGACTCAACTGGCACATTAAAAATATTTGCTGTTTTGGGAACGTGTGCTTGATTTACGACATAAGTGGCTTAGTGGTAAAGACAGTAACATAATAATTCAATGTTTTACGACATAAGTGGCTTAGTGGTAAAGACAGTAACATAATAATTCAATGTTTTACGACATAAGTGGCTTAGTGGTAAAGACAGTAACATAATAATTCAATGGTTTACGACATAAGTGGCTTAGTGGTAAAGACAGTAACATAATAATTCAATGGTTTACGACATAAGTGGCTTAGTGGTAAAGACAGTAACATAATAATTCAATGTTTTACGACATAAGTGGCTTAGTGGTAAAGACAGTAACATAATAATGTTTTACGACATAAGTGGCTTAGTGGTAAAGACAGTAACATAATAATTCAATGTTTTACGACATAAGTGGCTTAGTGGTAAAGACAGTAACATAATAATGTTTGACGCATTACTTTGACAATATAAGCCTTCAATATCCCTTGAACCACAAACCTGAGTTGCTTTCCTTTGCTTGTCAGACCGATGTGGGATGACAGTATTGCTGTTTAACTTGGCACCACTGTAACACCAATACTTTTGCCTTTAATATACTTATTTAGGTATAAACGCGATACATAAATGATGCCAGTGTTGTACTGACCCTGTACCCACTCCCCTGTACCAAACACACACAAATGGAAGTTATATTTGTGGAAATATCGTCAGTTTTATGTGGGCCACCGAGGAGACAGGAGGAGAGGCACATCTCTCTCTCTCTCTTCTCTCTCTCTCAGGGGTTCCTAAATGGGTGGGGGGGGTGGAATCTTGATATTCTATGGGGGGATTGAACAGCTAAGGCCAAAACGGCCAAAGTATCCTTTCTGATGTGCTGTTCGTTATATAATGATATATTTACTGATCAAATGCTTTGGATTTTAAGTTGGGCTTATTAGGAATGGTGGTTTTCTTAGAGATCTCATACATAATCATGCTATATAAAAATACAGCATGTACAATATTCCTGAACTAGGCTATATAACAACGTCTATAACACCGCTGGCTTCCTTGCCGTTACCCTGTACAAAGAACCGCTAAATGCAGCCACACAACTTTACAACTGAATTACTGAAAATAACTCCCACGGTAGTTCCCCCCCCCCCTCCGGAAGAATTGATGACACGGACTGTCCTCCTGGCGGGAAAGCCTGTGGTGTCCATGGCAACGCAGACTCACGGTGGTACTCCAACTGGCTTTTATTTCGTAACACCTCTACCTTGGCAACTTATTCTGCACTCCACACCTCAGCATCTTTATGCAGGTTACTAATGTAAACTATATTTATATTAAAACCATATAATTAATGTGTACGGCAACGTTAAGGTGCTACAGGCAGAATAAATCGCTAAAGGATGGGTGTTACGACACCTACTATGCCACCTTAGCTAATTATCATATTACACCTGGTTAATGTGTGTGTGTGTGTGTGTGTGTGTGTGTGTGTGTGTGTGTGTGTGTGTGTGTGTGTGTGTGTGTGAGAGAGAGAGAGAGAGAGAGAGAGAGAGAGAGAGAGAGAGAAACGAAATTTGGAAGTGAATGTAGGATGGAGTAAAAATTCTTGTTTGTGAGGAATGAAGTGATGGAGTGTTTGTGATGATGCAGGATTATGAAATGAATTGTGTGTGTGTGTGTGTGTGTGTGTGTGTGTGTGTGTGTGTGTGTGTGTGTGTGTGTGTGTGTGCCTTTAATACACTGCCAACTCACCTGCAGGCCCTTGTGTGTTGCGGAGACGGCTCAGGCTGCTGGTGTGGGCGTGGGGATGGCAGTGAGTGTGCTGAAATGAGACAGAGGGAATAAGCATGTATACCTATTAATTAAACAGGGAGTTAATTATCACACGCGTGTATACTGGCACTTATTAAATACCATCACAGCACATACACACACACACACACTTAACATCTACAATTACTACTAGTACACTTTATTAATGTTAATGTTTCATTAGCAATGTATACGCTTGTCCAATGTATTTATGTATAGATATTTATAAGCTATAATTACATGTACTGTATATGGTATTACTAAACAAGACAATGTTAACGTGTTATAGCAAGAATAAATCGCTACAGCATGGGTGTTACCAAGCTTATTTGATTGATTGATGGCCCAGGCTGTCTGTCTTTCACGGCTTATTTCACGAAGTTCGGTGGCAGAAAAAGACAATACTGTGGCTGTACATCCTGGCCACAGCACTTCTTCGTGACTCGCATCATATTTTAATGCTGACCTACCGTTATAACACAGCGTCAAGGTGGACAGTGGCAATTTTAGGCCAAGTTGGAGTATAAGGGGTATATGTAGTTATTGTTATTATTATTATTATTATTCCCGCCACCTCCAGACGATTTTACTCAGCTTGATGTGACAAGACCGAATTCTACAGACTCCGCAACACCTGCTCCTTAGCTATTTGTTTTCCCTATTAAACCTTAATATTTATCCTTCCCAACACTAACATGGAGTTTTCATCAATAACATAAACATGGAGACTGAGGTGTAATTAGCAGAATAAATAGCTAAGGTAGAGCTGTTACGAAATAAAAGTTGGTATAAGACAGTGAGTCTGCGTTACCATGGAGATCACCTCTCCTTGCTGGCAGGGGAGAGAGAGAGAGAGAGAGAGAGGCATTTCTTACATATACACGTTGCTGTAGCAGTGACTTATAATAGGTACAATTGTGTGTTGTATTTATCACTGTAATATTCACTCTTAGTTCCGTTGTGAAGGGTTTGGTGGCGTTGTGAATAGCGATCAAAATATTACGCCCAAGAATCCTATACGGCACTAAGGCCTGGGATGATTTATAACTATGGCCCGTGGCTGTTGTGAGAGCGTCAGGCTGGCATTTATAAAGGATCCTAACTAATCTACAGCATAAACTCAACGCCATAAGTTATCTAGTATGACAGGTGGTTTGTTTGTCATATTTTGTCACTGTAATATTGACTAATTAGTTTGTAAAGTGTTTGTTAGTTGCCTGAGTGATGCTAAGCGTCTATACAGGCAGTTATATACACAGTTTATGTTTAGAACAGTTTATAAATACAGCACAGGTTTTGGCTGAACTAAATCAGCGGGTTTGCCTAATGTGCTGTTAGTGTAGATAGGTTTTCTGTTTTAATCACACTACATAACTACCCAATAAATTGCCTCCTTCCTGCATACATAATTAACAGTAATAGCACAGAAATAAATCAAGGCAGCTAAAATACTATTACCATTAAAACAGTAAGTTGCATTGCTTGGTGGTGCTGTAGTAAAGACTGTCAGGTTTGGATACCAAGAACAGAAACAGCAGGTATAAGTTGACCTGAGCCTTTCCAATCACTTGACCTGGTATATTTTGTACAGTCAAACTTAGCCTGACATCTGGCCTGTCTTGTCCTACCCTAACAAATGTTCTGTTCTCACACAGCATCAGTCTTGGCCTATCCTCTCCTATTTTCCCTTTCAGCACTACACCCTCCTTTCATCCACCACACCAACCACTTCACACCAACCATGCTTCGAACCTGCCAGTGCTCCAGCATTTTCCTAAATACTGGGGTTTAATTTACCCAACTGATGGTGCAATTAATGTTGTTACATGGCATGTGTTCACTTGGGTTCAGCCAGACAGCCGCATCAATGATAACTGCAGCTTAAACACACATTACCTGACGTGAAGGAAGCAGTTCAACCCAAACCTTGAACCTTTTCCAGCACAGACTGACACACAACAGTTCCCACATCAGCACTGCATTACCTGTTGACCCACTCAAGATTTTACCACCACGATAATAAGAAAATAAAGGATATATACCATAAGAAATATAGTTACTTGTAATATTAACACCATACAAACCATCACTTTATTACAAACTAGGAAGTAAAGCTGTTTTTATTTGTCTTAAGAGTGTAACTGGGATGGTACGTTTCCTCCTAGTATTGGCAATACTGAAAGAATAATATTTTTGGCTTAAATAACGTTGTTCAGGTACACAGGCGACACATAAGTGATCCAGTGTTGTAATAACCATATACACACCCGCCTGTACCAAAAACACACAGCTGGAAGGAGAAATTATTGAAATATCGTCATTTTTATGCTGGTCACCGTGGAGTGAGGATGAAAGCGACATCCCTCCTCTCTCTCTCTCTCTCGTAACCCAGTAAGGAGAGATGAAGTTGACGGGAAAGCAAATATCTCCATGGCAACGCAGACTCCCGGTCTTATTGCAACTGACACTTGAGAATTCCTAACACATCTTGCTTACCTATTTATTCTGCATATTAGACCTAGTTAATGAGTTTGGATGTTAGTGTATGAAACAAAATCTGAAACTAAATTATAGCAACGACTAAAATTACCGTCTTTGAGAGGAATGATGCCAATGATGCTATACTCATTCTACACTAACTTGGCCAAAAACTGCCTTCATTCTACTCTGAATTGTGACTTGTTGCCAGGGATTAACACTGGTATATGATGCCAGTCACGAATAAGTGCTATGGAACGGCTGAAGAGAACACAGGCTGCACGTAAAAATGCCGTCTCTCCATCATGAATGCCAAACTGTAATAATTATAGTTTCCCACCAGAGTACGATGCTGGTCACGACGTGCACCGATAGGGATGAAGAGCAAAGCAGTTTTTTTCTGCCACTGAGCTATGTGAAATAAGCTACAGTCAACACCTGGGCTAAGTTAAGGTGAAAAAAATGTCAAGCTAGTCACGAAGAAGTGCTATGAGTGATGTACAGCCACAGCATTGTCTTTTTCTGCCAATCAGCTGTGTGAAGTAAGCTGTAACACGACGACAATTTGGGCCATGTTAAGGTGAAAGAACTACAGGCAATGTGTTATTCTCTGCACAAGGGCAACCCATCTCAGAGTACTAGGAACATAACAGTATTGAAGCAGGAGACAAACTGATTGCAATACTGCTAAATCATGTATGTATGTATGCATACGTGTATGTATGTATGTATGTATGAATGTACAGTATGTATGTATGTACGATGTATGTGTATGTACGTATGTATGATGTATGTATGTGTATTTATGAATGTACAGTATGTGTGTACGTATGTATGTATTATGTATGTATATGTGTATGTATGTACAATGTGTGTGTGCATGTATATGTATATGTATGTTTGCATGTGTATGTACAGTATGTATGTACAGTGTGTGTGTGTGCATGGATCTGTATGTATGTATGTACAGTATGTGTGAATGGATATGTATGTATATATGTATAATGTATGTGTGTGTGTGTATGTATGTATGTATGTATGTAGATGTCCACTACAAGCACTACACCATGTCTTCTTTATCTTTGTATTATGGTAGTCACACATCGACACTTTTCAGCCAGCTGCTACGTGAAAACAGCTGCCAAAGGACAACATTTGGCACCAAGTTAAGGTGCACCAACTACAGTCATCTTTCACAGGCATTATCTACGGTAACTTTATCTTTGCCTGTCACCTGAGATACTGGTGTGGATGTGGATGTGACAGAAAGCGTTAGAGGTACACTGAGGTGGTTTGGCCATGTGGAGACGATGGGGAGCGAGAGACTAGCGAGGAGAGTGAGTGAATGAGGTGGAAGGGGAGGCCGAGGATGATATGGAGGGATGGAGTGGAGAGGTATTTGAGAGAGAGGGATGTGAGCTGGATGCAGGGCAGTGAAATGGCGAGGGACAGGGAGACGTGGAGGCGATTTGTTTGTGGCCACATCTTACGGGATTAAGGCGTCTGGCAATAGATAGATAATGATCCTCATCCCAATTCTAACCTGATAATGATCCCTAACCCATTTCAGTTCGGCTGATAGCCAAGTGTAGTCAGTTTGGAGGGTTGATCTGACTAGTAACCAAGGAGATTCACATTACCCCATAACTAAGGCTCATCGAATTTCAAGTAAACACGACCTAGTATACAGGTTGGGGGGCGGGGGGTTGATCTGACTAGTAACCAAGGAGACTCATTCGAATTTCACGTAACCACAACTAAGTATTCGGGCTGTAACTGACTATAGTAATAATAATATTAATAATAATAATAATAATAATAATAAATACTGCACGGCAAATTAACTGTATAAAAATTAGCTTATACACTACTACAACCATCATGTTAACTATCCTACTTAGCGATAGGATACGGTAGCATCCACAAACATTTACGTCAGATTCAAACAGCCAGGGGGAACAAGGCGTCGCCGATGATGATGATGATGATTTTGATGATGATGATGATGATGATGATGATGATGATGATGAGGAGGAGGAGGAGATGATGATGATGATGACAATAATGGTGATAGTGGTGGTGGTGGTGGTGGTGGAGGCGGTAAGAATAATGATGATGGTATTTAAACATAAATCGTGCTAGTAGAAATACCCGGTATTGTGTTGCCAAATATACCTTACAACACTAGATACAGGAGTATGGCCAATGACAACACCAACATGATATATAAACAACAGGCTTAATTATACTGTGAACTGGTGGCCACGGTAACAATTGGACCTGCCATCGTTACTTGTCCATCAATCACATCTCTTAACCATACTGTAGCTTCTTCTTCTTCTACTCTCTCCCTCTCTCTCTCAATCATAGGCTATCTCTTAACCATGCTGCAATTTCTTCTTCTACTCTCTCTAACTCATGGGCACTCCCAATCACACTCTCTAAATCACATCTCTTAACCACACTGTAGTTTCTTCTTCTTCTATTTCTAACTCATGGACGCTTTCACTCACTCACTCTAACTCATATTTCTTAACCATACTGCAGTTTCTTCTTCTACTATTTCTAACTCATGGACGCTTTCACTCACTCACTCTAACTCATATTTCTTAACCATACTGCAGTTTCTTCTTCACTCTAACTCATGGGCCCTCTCCCTCTCTCACAATCACATCTCTTAACCCTGCTGCAGTTTCTTTTACTCTCCAACTCCCCCTCTCCCAACCCTGGGGTCGCCAAGCCCTCAAAATATCAAACATGTTCAATTCCCGATTCTGAGATGTTTGCAGCATATATTCACATATTGGTTGAGGAATTTGGAGATCGTGTTATACTGCTGATAAAGTGGCCAGTCATAGCTCCGACTGAACGTGGACGGTTCACGTTTGCAGGACACGAGATGCTGTTCACGTACCAAACGCGTACGGCACTCAGGGATACCAACATTGAATATATATTCTTATAATTTTATATAAATAAATATATACATAAATACATAAACAAGAATCAACAATTACGCGTATATATTTTTCTTTACTACGAATTCCGCCAGAAGTCTACGGATTTTCCGCTGATGTTTTTACTAACACGCTGTATGGCTGTGGGCGGAGGCACGTCTCAGGCCACCACTCGAGCTGTACGGTCGTAACGGCAAACACTCTTTACCAACTTGTTCATCTTCTGTCCGTAAGTTGATGTATTTTTACCCGTATATTGAAGTGCAATGTGCTGTGTAGGTTTCACTCAGTCTTTCTTTAAAATTCCTAGGTAGCCTAAATATGAGAAAGAAACTATTTCACTTGCCGACGAAATACTGCGAGGGGGACAAGGAAAGAGGAGAAGGAGGGGGGCAAGGGAAGAGGAGGAGGGGAAGGGGCACTTTCCTTGTCCCCTCCCCCTCCTACACTTTCCCTCCTCTTTCCTTGCTCCTCTCCCCCCTCCCCTTTTCTTGCCCCTCTCCCTCCTTCTCTTTCCTTGACCCCCTCCCCTCCTCTTTACTCCTCCTTTTCCTTTTTCCTTGTCCCCTCACCCTCCTCCTCTTTCCTTGCCCCCTCCCCCTCCTTTTTCTTTGTTCCCTCCCCCTGCTCCTCTTTCTTTGCCCCCTCCCCTCCTTCTCTTTACCCCTCCCCTTCCTTTTCCCTTGTCCCTCCCCTCCTCCTCCTTCCTTGCTCCCCTCTCCCTCCTCTTTCCTTGCCCCCTTTCATCTTTACTTCTCCCCCTCTTCTTTCCTTGGCCCCCTCCCCTCCTCCTCTTCTCTTAGCCCTCTCCCCTCCTCCTCTTTCCTTGGCCCCCTCCCCTCCTCCTCTTTCCTTGGCCCCCTCCCCCTCTCCCCTCCTGGCGGACGGTACCAAACAGCATCTTTTGTCTGATTTATTATTAAGCAAGTATATATTTCATTTCAGATTCTTCAGTGATGTCCAGAAAGCGGGTGTACAAAGAAGAATTCCATGACATTGGGTTTACGCTTCTCATCGATCGTGGGGTCGAAAAACCTCAATGTGTTAGATGTGGGGAAGTGCTCAGCCATGAGTCGCTTAAAGAAAACAAGCTCGAGCGCCATCTCCACGGAAAACACCCGACGCTGGCGGGGAAAGACCGCCAGTATTTCAAGAGGAAAGAACAACTGCAGCGTCAGCGGTTGGACACCCCTATGAACACAGGAGTGTATTCTGTTCGACAAGCAACAATTGCATCCTATCTGGCTGCAAAAAGAATTGCTAAGTGTAAACAGCCACATACAATTGGGGAAAAGTTGGTGAAGCCAGCAGTCCTCGATGTGGTTTGTACTATTTTCGGAGATGATGCGGTGAAAAAAAAAAAAAAATAAATAAATAAACTATTGCACTGTCAGACAACAAAATGAGCGACGGATTCAAGAGATGTCGGAAGACATCAAAGAACAGGTAGTGGCTGCCATCAAGGAGAGCGGAAACTTCAGCTTGCAGTTGGTTGAGTCAACTGACGTCAGTGACGCTGCACAGCTCTTGGTATATGTGCGGTACCAAGGGAAGAATGACATGGAAGAGAAATTCCTGTTCTGTAAACGACTGGAGACGACACCAACAGGTGAAGATCTGTTCAAGTTGGTTGACAGCTTCATCAAGAAAGAAGGCCTCAGCTGGGATCAGTGCTTCAGTGTGTGCACGGGTGGTGCACCTGCAGTGCTAGGGGCACATCAGGGTTTCACCGCTAGGGTGAAACAAGTCAACACCGAAGTGATAGTGACTCATTGTCTGCTCCACCGGGAAAACCTTGCCTCCCGGAAACTGTCACTTGAGCTTAACTCTGTGATAAAAGATGTGATTCAAATAGTGAATTTTTTTAAACCATGAGCTCTGAATTCCAGGCTGTTCAGTCAGATGTGCTCTGCTATGGGGTCGGAATATGAACACCTGCTTTACTACTCTTGTGTCAGGTGGCTGTCCCGAGGGAAAGTGCTCCAGAGAGTGTTGGAAATGCGTGCAGAGGTTGAAATCTTCTTGAACGAGAAGAAACATGCACTGGCATCAAGGCTTACAGAACCAAGGTGGTTGCTTAAACTGGCATATCCAACAGACATATTTACAGTGTTGAATTTGCTGAATATATCCATGCAAGGAACAGAAAAAACTCATCTCTTTGTGTCAGAAAAGCTCAAGGCATTCAAGGCGAAACTGAGGTCGTGGAAGGGAAAGATTGAGCGGGGGAAAACTGCATCCTTTCCACTCTTGAACCTTTTTCTGGAAGATGAAGACGTCACGCTTGTGGACGAACAAAGTGTATTGATGAGCACCTTGAAAAGTTGAGTGAGGAGTTTGACAGATATATTCCGGATGAAGAGTTGCATGAGAAATACAAATGGGTGCGCAGACCCTTCGATGTCCACGTCAGAGACCTCTCAGAAGAGGAGTCTTCCATCCCAAATCTGCAAGAGGAGCTCATCGAGGTGCAACATGATGAAACAGTCACTAGCAGTGTTCTGGACTACTGTGAAGGAGAAACTAGTCCTCGGCAGTGAGGCTGTGAAAGTGTTGTTGCCGTTCGTTACAACCTATTTGTGTGGATCAGGGTTTGCATATCTGGCTGCCATCAAAACGAAAAGCAGAAATTGGGTGCAACCTGAACATGATTTAAGGGTAGCACTTTCTACGACTAAGCCATGAATGGAAATGCTTACCAGCCAGATCCTGGTCCAAGGCTCTCATTAAAATCAATTTATCAGTTGATAAAAAAATATTTTTATTTTAGTTTGTCTTTGTGGAATGTGACAAAATATTGTTTCATAAGTGGATGTTTTGGTTCAAATGAAGCCTTTAAATTTCTATAACTAAACTAACATTTAATGATGTTAATTTTGTCTTTTTCAACCTTACAGCACCTCTCTCACACGGCTATTAATTACACTTGCCCTGTACCGTTACAGCGTACAACCAGTAATATACAATAATACATTACATACAGTGTATAAAACCAGTGGGTCGCGGTCATGGCTACATGTGCAGGATTGGGGTCGCCTGGAAAAAAGGTTGGCAACCACTGCTCTAACTCATGAGCATTCTCAATCACTCTCTCTCTCTAAATAATATCTCTTAATTATACGGCAGTTTCTTCTTCTGCTCTAACTCATGGCCATTCTCACTCACTCTCTCTCTAAATAATATCTCTTAATTATACGGCAGTTTCTTCTTCTGCTCTAACTCATGGGCACTCTCTCTCGCTCTCTCTAAAAAATATCTCTTAATTATACGGCAGTTTCTTCTGCTCCAACTCATGGTCACTCTCTCTCACTCTCTAAATCACATCTCTTAACCATGCTGCAGTTTGTTCTTCTGCTCTCTCTCTCTCTCTCTCTCTCTAACCCATGGGCAGCCACTTACATCACTGCAACCCACCCAACCATCATGACCTGCAAGTATTATCAAGACGTTGGAGAGGATAGTGAGCGAGAGACTAACGAGACGAGTGTACTGTACGTGAGTGAGGTGGAGGCCAAGGATGAGCTGGAGGGATGGAGTGAAGAGGTATATGAGATGGCGATGCGAGTTGGAAGCAGGGAAGCGAAATGGCGGACAGAATGACATGGAGGCGATTTGTTTGTGGCCATCCCTTGCGTGATGAAAACGTCTGGCGATGGATAAATGAAAAAAAAAAAGTTGACAAAATGCAGAGGCCTATATTACCGTTAGTATATAATAATAAAATCTGTCGAGTATATCAATAAGCTTACAAAAAACAAAAGCAAAAATAAAAGTCTATTACAAAGAAAATGCTCACGGTAAGCATCAGGTGGTTGCCATGGTAACGAGTCGTCCATCTGGCCTTCTCCACCAGTCATGTTTCGCCACTATTCTGCACCAAACTGCTGCACACAACCACCATGCCACCTGGCCACAAATACCAACAGATGGAATAAGGTGGAACTGAACTGAATACTGGATTCCCAGCGCCTGTCAAACACCATATGGCACTAATTCACAGCCAAGACACATGATAAGCAAAGGAACAAAACACTGGAGAGAAGACAGTAAGGGAGAGAATCATGACTAAAAGTTGCTGACTTCTTAACTGAGTTCAATACTGCATTCCCAGCACCTGTCAAACACCATATGGCACTAATTCACAGCCAAGACACATGATAAGCAAAGGTAATATACTGGAGAAGACAGTGAGAGAATAATTACTAAAGGCTGTTGACTACTTAACTGAATTCAATATTGCATTCCCAGCGCCTGTCAAACACCATATGGCACTAATTCACAGCCAAGACACATGATAAACAAAGGAACAAAACACTGGAGAGAAGACAGTAAGGAAGAGAATAATGACTAAAAGTTGTTGACTCCCTACACAAGACTTTCATTGTACGAGTAAGTCTGGTGTGGAAAAATAAAAGTACTGTAGATCAGAGGAGACTGGTGATGGTACGGTAGGTAAGTAGTTGTTGTAGCAGTAGCAATAGTAGTAGTAGTAGTGGTGGTAGCAGCGGTAGTAGTAGTAGTAGTGGTGGTAGTACAAGTTAATAATAATGTAGCCCCAGGTTCATCTGACACGTCAAACCGGTGGACTGCTGGCTTAAGCTGTCCTGCCGTAGTCCACCCTCCACCTTTCGGGGGGCAGGGCAGTAGCTGGGGGTGTTATTTAACCATGCAGTGTAGCCGCCCAGACATATCAGTGCCACCACATGAAGGCGTCCCTCTCCACCACCAAAGCAAAGCGGCAAATCAGCTTTATTGGTAGAAATGGAACTGTATTGGGCTTTTTTCTGTAAATTATTGAAAATATAACCCCTTCGATCCACTGACATTATCTATTACCACATCACTTAAACCTGTAAGGGGTAGCCACAGACAAATTGCCTCCACGTTGTTCTGTCCTCTGCCACTTGACTCCCCTCCCTCCAACTCACACTCCCTTCTCTCATATATTTCTCCATTCCATTCATCCATCTCATTCTTGGTCTCCACCTCACTCATATACTCTCCTCGTCAGTCTCTCATCCTCCATCCTCTCCACATGACCAAACATATGCTTCAGATTATTCTTGCTGCCTCAGGTGTTTATATTCAGCTTAGGAGAGACTGGCGAGGTTAGATACAGTATAACCTTCTTTAATCCCTATACTATACCCGGGTGCAGTGGTGGCTGCTGGCCACTATCATCCACTCACTTGATGTAGTGCTGCCTACTTCCTCCTTCATTCATCATTCCCAATTAGTGTCTGTCCCACTATCATCCACTCACTTGATGTAGTGCTGCCTATCTCTTCCTTCACCTGTCATTCCCTTTTTGTGTCTGGCCTCTTCTCTTCCTGTTTTTCCCATCCTTACCGTTGCTTTTTATTACTCTTCTTTCCACTTTAGGTGGCTCTACACCAGTGGTTCCCAACCTTTTTGGTCCTGTGGCCCCCCGAGAAAATTATGAGAAGCTCCATGGCCCCTATATAACTCAGATCGTATATTTATATATTTTTAATATTTGATATTGTGCAGAAAACGGTATTTACCCCAATATACTTAAGGCTAAACTAGCACAGTAAGGTATATTTCATACTTGATTTCTGTCAGGTTTTACCCAGACCAAATACCTTATAATATCTTATATTACCAATAAGGCCCATGGCCCCCCAGTCAATGTCCCATGGCCCCCTTGGGGGCCATGGCTCCCAGGTTGGGAATCGCTGCTCTACACTGAGTGACAAGCCTACTGGTTTCCTATAACCAAGGAAACCCTTTACAACACTGGGTGGTAACCATAACACCAAACAGCAGGATGATGTGCAGCCTACTGTGGTGTAACCATGGCAACCCTTTACTGTACAACGCTGGGTGGTAACCATAACACCAAACAGCAGGATGATGTGCAGCCTACTGTGGTGTAACCATGGCAACCCTTTACTGTACAACGCTGGGTGGTAACCATAACACCAAACAGCAGGATGATGTGCAGCCTACTATGGCGTTCCTGGTACTGGATGCAGATGCAAATTCCGTCTGGCAACCCAACCTCCATACTCTTGCCCGCACCTGGCAGTGGCAAGGTGCTGTCCACTGCAAGGAAACACTGGTTCACTGCATGGCACGGCCCTGCAGGGGTAGCTGCTTGTTTGTGATTGATAGGTCTGCTCAACCAGACAGACCAGGGTTGCTCAACAACTGCTCACGAGTAGTCTTTATACTAAATAAAGTGGTCTAGAGATACCAAGAACAAAATGTTGAATACATCACTGGATTGAAAGGGTTACAGCTGTCTTAAAGTACAGTACACTGTGGTGTACACATGGCAAGAATAACACTGACAATGGCACTGGAGTCAAGAAGTGTACAGCAAAAAAAGACTAGAAAAAGGCCAACATATAACAAGGAATTAGTGTACCGGTATTCTTCTCGAGTGACATCCATGTGACTTAAAAATATCTCATTTGTTCTAACCTGACGAAGATTCCCAACCCCTGTCAGCTTGGTGATGGCCAGGTGTAGTCTTACAAGGGTGGATGGACTTAAACTGATACAAACATGGAGAGGCATTTTGTTTAACTATTTTGTAAGAATAAAAGTGTTTCATGAAAGACCTAGTTTGCCCGCCAGTTGCCTCATGCGGATGTACCAACAACTTTAAAATGCCCAGCTACAGGGGTGAACATCCTCTGAAGCTAATGGAAGTGACAACATGAAAAATATGATGTGTGAGGTGGTGTATGGGGTGAAGAGAAGACGAAAGGGGGTGCAAGGAACAGCATGGTGGAATGAAGAGGTGAGACAGGCTGTGGCGCAAAGGAAGAAAGCATATAGTGAGTGGATGGGAAGCAGAGGCATGGAGGAAGTTGAGAGACGGATGGGAGAAGAGGTGAGACAGGCTGTGGTACAAAAGAAGAAAGCATATAGTAAGTGGATGGGAAGCAGAGGCATGGAGGAAGTTGAGAGACGGATGGGAGAGTTATATGTGGACAGGAAGAGAGAGGTGAAAAGATTATAATTATGTCCTGTGCTTGCCATTCTCAACAGGGTTTAGAAAGACCTCAGCTTAACACACCAAGACACAACACTTAGGCACAGCAATCTTCTTTTCGACCTGAGTTGAATAAAATCGCTTGGAGATGGCAAGAATAAACTAAGACATCATCGGAGTGAAGTGGCAAAGACGCTGACCTGGACTGAGAACATACTACACTCAATGACACTAATTTTCATGTTTGTCTATTAATCTATCTATCTATTGCCAGACGCCTTAATCCCGTAAGGGGTGACCACAAGAATATCGCCTCCATGTCGCCCTGTCCCCCGCCATTCACTGCCCTGCTCCCAGCTCACACCCCCTCTCTCACATACCTCTCCACTCCATCCCCCCCATCTCATCCTCGGCCTCCCTTTCCCTCTCGTCCCTGCACCTCACTCACATACTTTCTCCTCGTTAGTCTCTCACTCTCCATCCTCTTCACATGGCCAAACCACCTCAGTGTGTTTCACCTAACGCTTCCTATCACATCCACACCACAACGCTCCTTTCATGTAGGTGCCTACTGACTAAAATCACTTGGAGCCTGCCAGACTAAATTAAGGTGTCAGTGCACTAAGAAGGCTAAAAGACTCACCTTAATTCGAAAGCCACTACACTGGGGCCACTGGTTCTCTGTAACTTAGGCTGCCACGTACCGCTGCCTGACTCTGTATTCATGTTGCCATCTTGCAAGTAACCCAAGTAACGCACTAGTAACAAGTAACATCGTACCTGCAAGTGAAAGGAACAATTAGTTGGAGGTGGGGGAGAAAGTGACCAATATTACTCTTGTTATTATCAAAGAAAATACACCACATGTTGAGCCTGTACCCCATGAAGAGTCCAAGAGGGGCCAAAATTGTTGTACAAGGCAGTATGTAAACAGAGCTTCACAAGACACTCCCCTGCAATATCTGATGTGTTGTGTGTAGCAGTGGCAGTAGGAAAGGAATACACAGTACATGATACACTGGTGTGTGTGTGTGTGTGTGTGTGTGTGGGTGGGTGGGTGTGTAGCAGTGGCAGTAGGAAAGGAATACACAGTACATGATGGTGTGTGTGTGTGTGTGTGTGTGTGTGTGTGTGTGTGTGTGTGTAGCAGTGGCAGTAGGAAATGAATACCCGGTACATGATACATTGGTGTGTGTGTGTGTGTGTGTGTGTGTGTGTGTGTGTGTGTGTGTGTGTGTGTGTGTGTAGCAGTGGCAGTAGGAAATGAATACCCGGTACATGATACATTGGTGTGTGTGTGTGTGTGTGTGTGTAGCAGTGGCAGTAGGAAATGCATACCCAGTACATGATACACAACTGACACTGACAACACTGAGCCGTCGTTGCAACACGCAAGAAATATCCAGGTGGAGTAGCAGAGCAGCGTTATAAATGCACCACACTATTTTCACACAGGCCACACAACTTCAATGCAATATTAGAGTACACAGTCACGTTGCCCACACTTTGCAATGTCTGCCCCAACCCAGCAGTGCTGAGAGCAATTTGTCTAATTACTGTACACGATTTTTTGTGAATATCAGTAAGTATTAACCTCATCCAACGTTAAGCCCACAGATCCCTTTATGACCTATCCATGTTGATCTAAACGTACAGATAAAATCGTCAACAGACAGCGGTAGTAAAAGTGTTACTGTGGCTCCCTGCTCACCTAAACGTGAACCCGATGGACTGCAGGATGAAGTTACCTCTCTGCAGTGCCACATCTTGCTGTCATGGGATAGGGACTGAGGAACGTATATATTAATAGTGGTACTGGCGTGGTTATATCAGTGCCACCACCTGCAGGCGTCCCCCTCCAACACGTCATCGGCTTGAAGGAGCTATTTACGTGGAATCCTCTTCAAAAAATACCCCAAACCCACATCATAAAAAAACTATCTATCTATCTATTGCCAGACGCCATAATCCCGTAAGGGGTGGCCATTTGACTTTGAGTTATTTGTTTTACGGGGAGGGGCACTAACCCTCCACCAACCCACTTGTTGACACGTAGGGAGCACGTATGGTTTGGTTATATGGTTACCACCCAGCGTTGTAAATGGTTTCTTGGCTTACAGGAAACCATTTGGCTTGTCACTCAATGTAAAGCCACCTGTAAAGGAAAGAAAAGCAATAAGAAGTGAAAGGAAAGATGGGAGAAATAGGAAGAGAGGAGGACAGGCACAGAAAAAGAATGATAAAGGCTAAGGAAGAAGTAGGCAGCACTACATCAAGTGAGTGGATGATGGTCGCCACCACCAACCACCACTAAATAATAACCAATAAATAATAACCAATAATAAATAATAAACAATAAACAATAAATCGACGGAAATACATAACATACGAACATCTTAAAAATGTCGGGGGCAGAATGTTTACAAAATGTCGGCACCGACACGAAAAACACCCACATCCTTTAAATATCTGCAAACAACAATATTCTGCCACCAAACTAACACTTATTTATCTCCACTGCCATGTATAACAACAGTAAGCAGAATTAAGTGGGGAAATTGGCTGTAAGGAAAGTATGGAGGCAGAGCAGGATACTTAACTTCCTACGCCAGCCATCTTCGACGTCAAATTTTACAAGGGTGCCAAATATCATCTCAATACAGCCACTTTCCCTCACACGCGTACACCCAAATAATCTCTATTTGCTTCTCTAACACCAGTGAGTAGAATTGTGTCAGTAAATTAGATGGAAGCTGCCGAAAAACGAATCGGAGCAGGATACCTAAGCTGGCCTTCTTCGGCGTCTGTTCTTCCATTTACGCCATTCCACAACCATCTCAAAACATGAATATTCCATCACATACCTATACCCTAATAAGCTCCATTAATTTATTTAATATCAACGAGCAGAATTATGCACGTAAATCAGAAGCTAGTGGTAAAATTATGGAAGTGGACCAGGATACTCACGAAGCCAGCCTTCTTCAGCGTCTGCTTGGAATTTGTTGCCCTTTCTGATCACGAAACACGAATACTCAATGGAAATGCTCACCTCTATGATATCTCCAATGCCATATCTAATTTTCACAGGCACAATAATACAAGTAAATTAACTGTAACCGCTTGAAAATGTGGAATCAAGGCAAGACACTGACCTCATCAGTCCTAAATGTTCTCTTGAAACATGGCGTCGGTTACACTTACACTCCCATTCCATCGCCAACCTCGGCAGTATTCATAAAGATCTTAAACCAATTTCCGAGATTTAAAAAGTCTTCATAGCATTTTAAAAGCATTAGAAATAATCTAGTTCGGTTGATTATTTCAGTTGTTAAGATTTTTTTTGTTTGGTTGAGTGAAAACTAAAAATTAAACAAGCAATTTTCTACACGTGCGCCAGACGCTCAAAACATTTGTAATTTTGGAACCTGGGCTTTGCTTCTGATGTGATGCCCGCGAGGTTCAAATTGGTATTATAGTTCTCATCAATTCGCTGGTTTACTGTATATGCTGGTATCACTGCATTTATGATCGAGTTAACTGTGTAAAATATGTTTATATGCTATATTATTTGCATGAATACTACCTCCTTACAGGATATTTTGAGTTTGCCGAACAAAATTCCCACATCTTGCATCTCCTCTCTAGTTTCAAATTCTCTCCCTAAAGTTAGTTTAAACCTCAGCAGTACTAAATGTTACCTTTTTAGAGACTTTGAGAAGAAATCACGGTACAATTTTCTTTTGTTTCCCTTAGACGAATATAATGTACTGTGACAGATACCGCGATGCAGTGTAACAAAGAGTATGTGTAGTTAGGTAGCGAGATTTTTTAAGAATACACAAATTATATACTTACCCCTGTGTCTTGATGATTGCATTTTTAGTGAGTCTAGGTTATTTTGTGGCTGCATTGACTTTTGAATTATAAGTCGTCGACCCAAACATTTCCTTTTACAACTTTAATCACGTACCTCATCAGCAAAGAAGGATAATGCTACTACTCGACATCTATACCTCTTCATTACTAACACAATCATATACATAATATTGCCCGTAAAAGAGGGAGGTGGTGGTGATGGAGCTCTGGTTTCCTTGTTCACTGCAATATACTTCCAAGATAGGACCATGACACCACTGTGCAATCATCTTAGGAATTATTAGTTTTAAGGAAATGACAAAATTCGATATAGGGAAGTACTGTCTCTGCAGTCGAATAGTGAGCCAATTGAATGACCTCTCATCACACAGAGTGCAGTCAAATACTGTATGGAAATTATTTTAAAAAGAAACTTAACAAACAATGGAGAGACAGACACAGATACATATGGGTAACTACAGTATAAAGATTCCATTAAATACGTCAATCCAAACTTCACCATTAAAACAGATCTCAACCTGTAAATCGAAAACTTAAATGAGCTGGACACACAGGTTGAAATCCTCTTCCAGAAGTTGGCTTGTCAATAGCTTCTGAGCATCTGTGAGTACAATTTAATGTCATGTTGTACTAGGGGTATACAACTCAGTCCACAACACAGCCTAGTTTGCTGTGGACCGCCATACCTGTGGATTTGTGGTACCCTTTACTTTTGAACCCATCCTCATTATAGCCTGGCTGACTGATATGGGGTCATTAACCAGGTGAATTCAGGATGAGGAGAACATAAGAATCAAATCACATTAAAAAAAAAAAAAAAGATTCATGAAAAAAAGTATGGGGTGAAACTAATGATCCAGATAATGTTTGCAACTGGAACCTTTTAATCCCATTTCTTGACGAGAGTTTATGGAGTCACACACAAACAGAAAACACTAACAAAATTGCTCCAGTGACAACGAAGACACAGGCGAACCCCACCCTCTCCCCCCAGAAAAAGTGGGGTGGGTGAAAAATACACAAGGAGAGATGACCCCTCAAAAATGGTGCCCGTGAAACATTAGGAGAGCCATGACTGCCACCAAAAACAAGGTGCCAGATACGCCATGGAGTGACATGACCTCGCAAAAACCATGATGCCAGATACAGAAGACAAATGTGCAAGTAGGGGGAAATATGTGGCGGGTTAAGCATATCCTCCTATGGAGGTGATCCATTTTCCACTAAAAACCACAAGCAGTCAGTGAATACAAAATAGTCAACATCAGGAAGGTGTCAGCAGTGAGGCTAACACCACAAATAGCAAGCAAACTTCAAGGAGTTGTCACAAGTGAGTTAAAAACTGTAAGTAGTAACTAAGAGAAGAAAAATGTCATGATCTGTCGTCATCAATAGTTTGGGATTCACCCCGATCCAGAAAAGCTGGATTTCCATCTGATCCAGTGACACCTGGCTCTGAAAGCAAGACCCGGGGTAAAAGAAAATGTCTGATCCTTAATACCACTTACACCCAACAAAATATATTCACCAGGAAACAAATGAAAGTCTACATTGAGGGTCTTGCCCTCAACTTGGACAGGAACATTGCTAACGCAGGAAACCACTTGATACAACTCTTGGCTGAAGGGGAAGTACCGCGGTATGGGCGGCTCTACAACATCTACCTTCAGGCCAAGTCTCCTGGCCTCATCTATTGGTAGTAAATTGAAGTAGGCACCAGTATCGATCTTCACATCTCGAAACATTTTATCATTAATTCTGACTGTTTTTCTAAAGCGACGGATACTGAATTCGGGTTTCACCTCCGGCACCCTGAATGTCAGCACTGGGCAAGACTCACAGGTGTTTAAACTACAACTGCACGACTTTAAAAAACTCATTCCTAAAACTGCATAGGGCGCATCAACCCGTCCATCTGCCATCAGATCCAGTACAACTTTCACTGGCCCGCTCACCCATTCCAACACAACTTCCACATTTTTCTTGCATGGAATTTCGCCAAACTTTTTGTCCAAGGGATAAAAGGCGTCCACTAAGCCATAGTGGTGAATAGCCTTAACTGTGATCAAATTAACCTCAGCCCCTGTGTCTACTATGAAAGGTACGCACACATTTTGAATCTTGATGTTAACACTGAGTTTGGGTTTCCCCGTCAAATTTGTCCAAGTCAGAGGCACACTGTACAATGACATCATGAATTCAGTGTGAAAAGTAGACTAATTTAGTAATTTGTTTTACAAATAATAAAGTCAATGTATAAAACAAATTACAAGAGAAAGAATAGAGAAAAATTTCTCGTACGTTTTACCTCACAGATCGTTCGGTGAAGACTGAGGTGAAGCTGCTGTTGGCCCTTATTTAAATTACTCCGTTTTCTATGAGTTTCGTTTTCTGCATTAGGTTTGAAAAGATGACCATAAGAAAATAAACACCATTATTCCTTTGTAAAGTCAATAGCGACCAATCATATTGTGCATAATTTTAGAAAAGAAACAAAACATGTAGGCTGGAAATGACAATCGTAGCTCGAGATTTCTCTAGGGTGGCATTCAGCCATAATTAACCTTGAAGTACTGCACAAATATTCAGTTGATACAAGTGTACATTATCTTTCATTAAGTTACAATAAGAAATACAGTGTGGTGAGAAAAAAAAAAAAAACATTTCTTTTGTTGTATAAGCACTGTGTACCTTTTAGAACTATAAATAATTCAATCAATCAACATGACGGAGTCAGCCAATCTCAACCTTAGGACAGAACTATAAACACGACCCAAGGAATTCAAAACACTGGCTGCAGAAACCATTGTACAGGTATGTGCATCATTCTTTAACGACACAACAAAATGTAGCAGGTAATAATAAACGTTTTGAACAATGCAGATAAACATGACCGATTGCGGACCAAAAAAGAGAGGGAAGATCACTACCAGTACTGGAAGAAACTGATGTACGTTTGTTTTTACTGTATTGGTGTCATTAAAAGAAAAAATGTATATGTGCTCTGTATACCCTTCCAACAATGAGCATTTCAATCAGTCTACACTCACTGTGAAGTAACTTTAACCAGTCATTGGAACGAGCATTGATTGCAAACTTTCGTGTGAGAACCGAGGCAATAATAAATCATTTTCCAGGTCAAACATATTCATCAATAATGAACAGCAAGGCTTCGTATCACACAGACCTACAGCTCTGCAGTTACTAAGAGTGGTGGACACATGGATGTGATATGTTTTGACTTTATGAAGGCCTTGGACAACTTTCAACATAACGAAGGGAGAAACCTGTACTGTACACAGGAAAAATCATCTGATAAATTACCAGTATGCTGGGAATCGAACCCGGGACTCTCAGGTGAGAGCCAGGCAGCATATCACTACACCACGACCAGGTAAAAGATTACTTGTGTTGTCACAGTCTTGTAACCAACGTCCCTCCGCCCCCACTGTGGGCATCAAGAAGATGAGTTAGTTAACCCCTTGGCACTCGGGTAAGTCGTGGTGTAGTGGTATGCTGCCTGGCTCTCACCTGAGAGTCCCCGATTCGATTCCCAGCATGTTGGTAATTTATCAGATGATTTTTCCTGTGTACAGTACAGGTTTCTCCTTTCATTCTGACTTGCCGTAAGTGCTTGGGATAGATTAAAAGCATCTACTTGCCCGAGTGCCAGGGGGTTAACTCATCTTCTTGATGCCCAGTGGGGGCGGAGGGACGTTGGTTACAAGATTGTGACAACATAAATAAACTTTTATCTGGTCGTGGTGTAGTGATATGCTGCCTGGCTCTCACCTGAGAGTCCCGGGTTCGATTCCCAGCATACTGGTAATTTATCAGATGATTTTTCCTGTGTACAGTACAGGTTTCTCCCTTCGTTATGTTGAAAGTTGTCCAAGGCCTTCATAAAGTCAAAACATATCACATCCATGTGTCCACCACTCTTAGTAACTGCAGAGCTGTAGGTCTGTGTGATACGAAGCCTTGCTGTTCATTATTGATGAATATGTTTGACCTGGAAAATGATTTATTATTGCCTCGGTTTTCACACGAAAGTTTGCAATCAATGCTCGTTCCAATGACTGGTTAAAGTTACTTCACAGTGAGTGTAGACTGATTGAAATGCTCATTGTTGGAAGGGTATACAGAGCACATATACATTTTTTCTTTTAATGACACCAATACAGTAAAAACAAACGTACATCAGTTTCTTCCAGTACTGGTAGTGATCTTCCCTCTCTTTTATGGTCCGCATTCGGTCATGTTTATCTGCATTGCTCAAAACGTTTATTATTACCTGCTACATTTTGTTGTGTCGTTAAAGAATGATGCACATACCTGTACAATGGTTTCTGCAGCCAGTGTTTTGAATTCCTTGGGTCGTGTTTATAGTTCTGTCCTAAGGTTGAGATTGGCTGACTCCGTCATGTTGATTGATTGAATTATTTATAGTTTTAAAAGGTACACAGTGCTTATACAACAAAAGAAATGTTTTTTTTTTTTTCTCACCACACTGTATTTCTTATTGTAACTTAATGAAAGATAATGTACACTTGTATCAACTGAATATTTGTGCAGTACTTCAAGGTTAATTATGGCTGAATGCCACCCTAGAGAAATCTCGAACTACGATTGTCATTTCCAGCCTACATGTTTTGTTTCTTTTCTAAAATTATGCACAGTATGATTGGTCGCTATTGACTTTACAAAGGAATAATGGTGTTTATTTTCTTATGGTCATCCTTTAAAACCTAATGCAGAAAACGAAACTCATAGAAAACGGAGTAATTTAAATAAGGGCCAACAGTTCAGTACCACCTGGGGCCCATCAGTGTCGCTATGATGGAGGGGGAGTGTAGATGTGTGTCGGTTATACCCGTGGCGCCTGGCTGTCTACCCTTGGGTCTGGACACTCAGTTGCCTGTCTACGGCGGGAGGGGATGGATGCATGCGGCTCCTGGGGTTGCAGATGGCAGCCTCCTACTGTGCTAAGCAGTACAGGCTTGCCAACACCTATAACGATTTATTCTGTATATTAAACCTCAATAACCTCTTGTTTGTTACTGATGCAAACTACGAGTATGTCGACGTCAGAGCGACACAAATGACATCACCAGACTGTCAAGGTGCAATAGACAAAATAAATCGCTAAGGAAGAGGTGTTTTGGCGTTGTAGTAGCCTACATATTCCTTGGTCATGTATTCTGCCTGTTACATATTTACATTGACTTTTAGGCTGCCTGTTTCGTTGACATGGTTTGCCACAGCGACAGACATTACAATACTGAGCTGTGCTGAGAGAGAGAGAGAGAGAGAGAGAGAGACGATATTCAGGATGGCTCAGACTTCCTCCTCCTCCTCTCTCTCTCTCTCTCTCTCTCTCTCTCTCTGCTATACAGAGAAGTGCTGATAAAATCATAAGTGTATATGAGTACCGATGTGTGTTTGAGTACTGGTGTGCATCTGTATGTTATGTGAACCTGTGTACATTTATAGGAAAGTGTGTGTGTGTGTAATTCACCGGGTCGGTCAGGATCACTTGATGGTCGTGATGGTCAGCTTTTACCCTCCCGGAAGGGAGCTGAGAGCTCATATAGTCCGATCTAAGGGCAAGGCTGTGACCTTCACACACGCACACACCCGTCCCCTTGCTCAAGGGGGACAGTAACCACCCACTTCGTCAGTGAAACTTTTCGCAACCTGAGCGAGGCGCGAACTCCCGTCCACCAGTTGGCAAGCGGGAACGTTACCATTGCACCAGCGAGTGGTGTGTGTATGTGTGTGTGTGTTTGTGTGTTCTTACATAACTGTATCTTTACAGGAATGAGTGCAGCTCGTACTGTCCCGTGTCTTAAACCATATTTATCGTACATATCCTTAAATTTGTGAATTGTTTTGGCACACATTATTTCATTCGGTAGTGCATTCCACTGATCAATTGCTCTATTTGGGAAACTAAATTTCCTTACGTCTTTATCACCTCTCTTCTTATGCAGTTTTTTGCAGTGTCCTCTTGCTGATGCTTCCCCATAGGTTAAGTAATCATTTATGTCTATTTTCTCCTTTCCTGATATGCACTTATATAGCATTATCATGTCACCTCTTTTCCTTCTCTCTTGTAGTGTTGGTAGATTCAGTTTATTTAGTCTTTCTTCGTAGCTTAGATCCCTTAAGCTTGGTATCCATCTTGTAGCGGCCCTTTGAACTTTTTCAATCTTGTCTATATGCTTTTTGAGATGAGGACTCCAGACTACTGATGCATATTCCAGGGTTGGTCTAATGAATGATGTTATTATCCTTCTTAGCATGTCTTCATTTATGTATGTGAATGCTATTCTCATATTTGCAAGCAGTGTATACAGGTTCATACGTTCCGTGTGTGTGTGTGTGTGTGTGTGTGTGTGTGTGTGAAAGAGTGTGTATGCATTTGATTGTATATATATATATATATATATATATATATATATATATAATTATATACCCGGTGTGTGTGTGTGTATATATATATATATATATATATATATATATATATATATGTATATATTGTTTGTTTTTTTAGTTACAGCAGGGAAGAAAGGTTGCTGGTTCTTTGAAAGCAGTGATAAGAAACAGGGAAGTGAGCATGGAAGTGAAAAAGTTACTACATGACAGTATTGTGATACCATCTCTAACGTACGGAAGTGAAGCTTGGACGTTGTTGGAAGGACACAAGTCAAGAGTGAGAGCCGTGGAAATGAGTTATTTAAGAGGAGCCTGTGGAGTCACATGGAGAGACAGGCTGACGAATGAGGATATAAAGGAGCTTTGTGGTGTTGATGTGGATGTGATAGGAAGCGTTATGAGGAACACACTGAGGTGGTTTGGCCATGTGGAGAGAATGGAGGGTCAAAGACTGACGAAGAGAGTGTATGTGAGTGAGGTGGAGGGGGAAAGAGGGAGGGGGAGGCCGAGGATGAGATGGAGAGATGGGGTGGAGAGGTATATGAGAGAGGGGGGTGTGAGTTGGGAGCAGGGGAGTGAAATGGCGGGGGACAGGGCGACTTGGAGGCGATTTGTTTGTGGCCACCCCAAACGGGATTGAGGCGTCTGGCAATATATATATATATATATATATATATATATATATATATATATGTACATATGTATATGCTTGACCACATGTTTTAATGAAATTCCCGTCAGACAACTCTCAGTTGTTGACAGACATACTGTACACACACACACACACACACACACACACACTGAGTGTAATCTTTTCTGTCAGGCGATTTTCATTTTTAATATAAGAGTGAATTTCTAGCATTTTATCTATCTATCTATCTACCTCTCTTTTGCCAGACGCCTTAATCCCGTAAGGGGTGGCCACAAACATATCGCCTCCATGTCGCCCTGTCCCCCGACGTTTCACTGCCCTGCTTCCAGCTCACACCCCCCTCTCTCATATACCTCTCCACTCCATCCCTCCATCTCATCCTTGGCCTCCCCCTCTCTCATATACCTCTCCGCTCCATCCCTCCATCTCATCCTTGGCCTCCCCCTCCCTCTCTCATATACCTCTCCACTCCATCCCTCCATCTCATCCTTGGCCTCCCCCTCTCTCATATACCTCTCCACTCCATCCCTCCATCTCATCCTCGGCCTCCCCCTCTCTCATATACCTCTCCACTCCATCCCTCCATCTCATCCTCGGCCTCCCCCTCTCTCATATACCTCTCCACTCCATCCCTCCATCTCATCCTCGGCCTCCCCCTCTCTCATATACCTCTCCACTCCATCCCTCCATCTCATCCTCGGCCTCCCCCTCTCTCATATACCTCTCCACTCCATCCCTCCATCTCATCCTCGGCCTCCCCCTCTCTCATATACCTCTCCACTCCATCCCTCCATCTCATCCTCGGCCTCCCCCTGCAAGACCATCTTTGTCTAAATAAAACCATTGGGCGCTAATCAGCCTGAAATACATGACCGGGCTGAAGGGGTACATTGAGTTGGCTTCTTGTGTAGGTATTGTAGTTGTTGACAGAACCCCGGCACCTTGACTGTGCAGACTGGAGGCGTCAGGGTGGTGGGGGTAGGTGAGGCAGGGGGGTGTGAGGCAGAGAAGGGTTAAGGAGAGGCACGGGTGTTGGTGGTGTAGCAGGTAGGCAGGGGGATGTGAGGCAGAGAAGGGTTAAGGAGAGGCAGGGGTGTTGGTGCAGCAGGTAGGCATGGGGGTGTGAGGCAGAGAAGGGTTAATGAGAGGCAGGGGTGTTGGTGCAGCAGGCAGGCAGGGGGATGTGAGGCAGAGACTTGTTAAGGAGAGGCGGGGGTGTTGCTGGTAGCAGGTAGGCAGGGGTGTTGGTGGCAGCAGGTAGGCAGGGGGGTGTGAGGCAGAGAAGGGTTAAGGAGAGGCAGGGGTGTTGGTGGCAGCAGGTAGGCAGGGGTGTTGGCGGTAGCAGGTAGGCAGGGGGGTGTGAGGCAGAGAAGGGTTAAGGAGAGGCAGGGGTATTGGTGTAGCAGGTAGGCAGGGGGATGTGAGGCAGAGAAGGGTTAAGGAGAGGCAGGGGTATTGGTGTAGCAGGTAGGCAGGGCAGGCTTGGGGAAAGGTAGGGTGTAGGGGACAGAGGTGCAGGCGGCAGGGGTGGCAGTACTCAGTGTGTTGGAGGTAAACAAGAGGCAGGGCTGGGTTGGATGTCAGGTGGGGTTGGGTAAGCAGTATGTCATTTATAGCAACGCGTTATAATGACAGTCATAAATAAATCGTACCTACATTTGCATGCTAAATTCCACTGACATTGTTTGGTATACAAATAAATGGTCTCTATCTATCTACTGTGTATATAGCCCGACGCCCTAATCCCGCAAACGGTGGCCACAGACAAAACACCTCCAAGTCGCTCTACCACCCACAATTTGACTACCCTTCCCCCGACTCACTCCCCCCTCCCTCATGTACACTACCTCTCAACTCCAGCCCTCCACCTCATCCAGCCACTTTACGTAGGGCTTAGGCTGTCAACAGTTATTTCATCGCTAATAATACTGCCTTTATCAAATAATATATCTTCAATAAGGCCGATATCTTAACATTTTCTCACACTGAACGGGAAGACGATGGTGATCTTATTTTCCGTTGTATGCATCACCAACATCGTATATTAATGCAGTGTTAATGTACAGTTAGATGTTTACCACTAATTCGTACAAATTTATCCGTGAGGCACGAGTGAAAGATGTTATACAGTACGTACATTTGCGGTGATTGGCTGCGGGGCCTGACGCCGGAAAGAGATGACATCTGATTGGCTGTGTGACGTCACTACACTACCCACAATGCAACAGCCGACCAGGAGGGCAGGCGCAGGCAAGGAAGTTACCTATGTGGGATTTTTGTTGGTGTATTTTTGTCAATGTACCAACTTGTGGTGCACTTACACAAGACTATGGGCCACATCAGCGGTGTGAGACAACAGCGAGCTGCCAGAACGAGGCAGCGTGTGTCTAGCAGCACAAATGAACGGGTAAGGCGTGTGAAAATAGCAAGCCTGTGCTGGTGTCAATATGGCAGGTGAGACAGTGTGAGGCGTGAGGTGTGGCTGCGTGAACCTGACGCGGTGCCATTGTTTTGGTCAATACCATCAATATAGTTCAGGCACCTTACATAGACAATATAGTTCAGGCACCTTACATAGACGGAACCTGACGCAGTGCCATTGTTTTGGTCAATACCATCAATATAGTTCATACACCTTTCATAGACGGAATATTTTGTCATGTTGCAGCTGATTTCTTCCAGATCCAGTAAGATTTAGAGACACTGGCATGACATCACTTGTGTAGCACTTTATGATTAGCATTGTGTTACCGTAACATGTGCCTATCGTCTCCCTTCCTGCTGGAGGGGGAGCACCCGCCACCATTACCTCTGAATTACCTAACCACCTCCACCACCACCACCTAACCAACACCACCACCACCATTATGTAGCCACCTCCCATCCACCACTACCACCACTACCCAACCATCACCTCCTGCAGCTACCCAACCACCACCACCACACCTGACCACCCTACCACCACCACCATGTGTGGGTAGATGCAGTGTGGTATAATATGAGTTTCTTTGTTAATGGCGAGTAGTTGTAGCATGTCCACTACCTGCAGGTATTATTATTATTATTATTATTATTATTATATGAGAGAAGGGTGTGAGTTGGGAGCAGGGCAGTGAAATGGCGAGGGACAGGGCGACATGGAGGCGATTTGTTTGTGGCCACCCCGAACGGGATTGAGGCGTCTGGCAATAGATAGAATAGACAGATAGATTATTATTATTATTAGTATTAGTATTAGTATTATTAATTATTAAGGGTAAAATTACCTGCGTCGACAGATGGCAGGATTCTCCACATGAGTGTCTGTACTCTGTAGTGAGAGTGATGCACATGAATTGCAAGTGTTGTGATCGTTCTTGCGTGTGTGTGTGTGTGTGTGTGTGTGTGTGTGTTTCAAAAAGTCGAATTGCCTTAGTGCAAACTAATCATGACAGGTAACGATAAAGCAAAGGATTTAACGACGTGTAATCGGCCACGTCATTCAGTGATTAGCCAGACTGTCAGATTGGACCTACGGGGACCAGAGGAAGGTGTTGTCTGTGAGGGAGAGAGAGAGAGAGAGGAACGGGAAGAAAGAGGGTGGAAGGAATGAGGGCTACGCAGGGAAAGCAAAGAGAGGAGAGATTTGAAGGAAGGTAAGGAAGACGGGGATGGAAGCGAAGGAAACAGAGGAAGGAGAGGGAGAGAAAAAGACCGAGTTTGTGAGAGATATTGTGAGAATTTATGGGAGATATTGTGAGAGATATTGTGAGAGTTTGTGAGAGATATTGTGAGAGTTTGTGAGAGATATTGTGAGAGATTGTGAGAGTTTGTGAGAGATATTGTGAGAGTTTGTGAGAGATATTGTGAGAGTTTGTGAGAGATATTGTGAGAGTTTGTGAGAGATATTGTGAGAGTTTGTGAGAGATATTGTGAGAGTTTGTGAGAGATATTGTGAGAGTTTGTGAGAGATATTGTGAGAGATATTGTGAGAGTTTGTGAGAGATATTGTGAGAGTTTGTGAGAGATATTGTGAGAGATATTGTGAGAGTTTGTGAGAGATATTGTGAGAGTTTGTGAGAGATATTGTGAGAGATTGTGAGAGTTTGTGAGAGATATTGTGAGAGTTTGTGAGAGATATTGTGAGAGTTTGTGAGAGATATTGTGAGAATTTATGGGAGATATTGTGAGTGTTTATGGGAGATATTGTGAGATTTTGTGAGAGTTTATGGGAGATTTTGTGAGAGTTTGTGAGAGATATTGTGAGAGTTTATGGGAGATATTGTGAGAGTTTATGGGAGATATTGTGAGAGTTTATGGGAGATATTGTGAGAGTTTGTGAGAGATATTGTGAGAGTTTGTGAGAGATTCTGAATAAATGAAGGCTTGGGTTAGGGCATGAGAGGAAGGTGGGGATGAGTGATAGTGGAATGACTGGCAGGCGATTGGATAGGAGGGATGATGATGATGATGATGAATATAGGCTTTGATCAGACACACACACACACACACACACACACACACACACACACACACACACTGCAACGCCTCCCCCCTACACACATGAACTAAAAATAATCGTCTTTTCAAGCTAACCCCTCCGGCAGCAAGACACAGGTACTTTACACGAGCCAGGGGGCATTACCAGTCAGAGTAAGTGAGCCGAGTGCCGCGGTAACACAGATGTCAACAGCAGCTGCCGGGGAGGGAAAGAACGACAGAGTATACCAACCAACACAGTCACAGTAATAGTCATGTTCCACGTATATATCTCACTTGCTGTATTGTACTTCTTCCTGTTTGGTCTTCAGTGACAACCTTCTTTTTAATCTACCGGGTACCTCGTTTGTCTGAGTTGCCTGCCGCCGCTTCCTGTGAGTGTTGATCACCCCCACACTCTCACAGCACACAGTAACACCATTCTCTCAGTCAGTTCCCATCCTCACTCGCGCACATCCACACCATATCAAACTTCCATCCTCATGCCAACCCCCCTCCACCACACGACACGCACCTCCATTCCCTACCCACACCCACACCCAACTTAAACCCACAATAAACGCCCGCACGCCCCACAACACCCACACATCTCCCCCGAGCAAGAGAGAAACATACGATGGTCTCCCTCATTTAGCACACAACCACAGCCAAACAGCCCTTACCCTACACACCCCTACCACCTCTGAC